>NC_031502.1:47606469-47637179 GCF_000237925.1 Schistosoma mansoni
TTCTTCAAAGACCTTACCGCCAGAGACGGAACTCTGTGGGATAAGGCGAGGTATGCATTTTTAGGGTCGACCTTTTCTAACTCCACCCCTCCTTGTAGGAAGACAGCATCGCTGTTATGCTAGTTGTCTGAAGGAAACAATTTACTGCTGTCACACCTCTGTACAGTCGGCAGTGCGACTTCACCATCGGACCTTGGGATTGCTGCTTTTAGTCTTACCACTCTTCAACCGACCTGTCTGGCATGGTGGGACCTTGAGGAACGATTGTTCCAGCCAGTATTACTCGATTGGTTCATCACGATAGGCAAGCCTGACAACCACCTCAATGTAGCAGCAACGGTCGAGTTTATGACAAACTAGAATGTAATGAATAATTGTGATGTGTGGGCAAGAATGATAATGATTGGTTGTCTTGATGAGTCAGACATTAGATAGGATGACAGGTGTTATATGTGTTATATATATTCCCCTATCCTTATTATGTATGGACTGTTCCTTATTGATGGACACTTATTGATGGACTGTTATTGATTGACTGTTCCTTGTGTCGGATTTTGGTGTGAAATATATTGACGTTGTGGTCAGCTAATCTCGTGTTCTTGATCTGAGTTCTCTCCTTCTTTCAAGTGTATAGAAACATTTCCAAATCTTTTGAAAAAAAATGACGAACCAATTTTCAATAAACGCGCTTCATTTGAATTTGAAAATCAAGCTCATTGTATAAACCTATTAAAACAACGGTTTGCATATTGAACTATTTAACAAAATCATATCAATGTAGTTTATTTCAGATGAGTAACATCAATACAATGTATTTTTGCAATCATTCTAAATTATTGGTAATAGTATGCTCAATATACTAATCATTTTGAAATTATCATGTTGCTTCTTTCTAGTCGCATTGATAAATCCACATGAACAGTTTGGATCTATCAAGACAAACAACTGAATAGGACTGGTAGTTAATTTGGATATCAATAGAGGTATAACATTTAGCATAACAGAATTGTATAACACTAATGCTAAACATTTTGAAATCCTTCTATTAACTCAAAATTTAGTATAATAAACTTGTTCGATATAATTCGGTCAGAATGAAGAACTACACACAAACTACTACTCAGTTATAAGAATCACTGAATGTAATTTAGTCTTACAGAAGGCCAGTCGCAAGACAGATAACTCATTAGTAATATCTTTGACCGTAACAGTGTGTAACACTGGTCTCAATCCTACTTAGTATAAGAACTCCCTCAGACTGCAGACACATCATGCTTACAGGTGAAAATTAGTGTATATATATATATATATATATATCACCACTGTGGTGTATACTACTTATGTCGACAAATATAAGTAGTATGCATCTCCAATCGGAAGTGAAATGCCTGAGAGCAGAGTGTTGAAGGAATTAAAACTAAGAGAATAATAACAAGAATGAATAAACTATGAAGTTTGTAAGAGAAGACTGATTGAAGGTGTGCAAATGATGTATATAATCAATGATCTTCATATTTCTGCTGGGTAACTGTGTGATCGTGCGCTAAACAATCGATCTGCTTTCCCTACAATGTTTTGTTCACTACATTGCTACTAATACTACTCTGTTTTAACCAATCATTTAAAATATGTATGAACATCAGTGCAATACATAGAGGAAGCAAACATGTATTTACCAAACCATTTCTGAAATTAAACAGTCAAATGAACGCACATTAAGTCTTAGTGATACTCAAGAACTATCTATCTATAAAGTGTTTCTATGATTTTTAACGTCAGAAATAAATTAAATTAGCTTTTTTCAATATTCATAGTTTCCTGTGAAAATACAGAATGACAGTTCTGATTACTTCTAGCAAAAAACAGAAGACATCTGAGAAACACGTATTTAACAATATAGTCAATAATTCAATTGCCTTTTTTAAACTATCCTCCAATTTAAATTCACTTGGTACTGTTTGTTTGAATCTTCTCATTGATGTTTAAGACTGCGATTGATCAGTCTCTTATTGACATATGTACATACTGTGCGTATTGCCTCGATATAGCCTAATATACAAGCATTATAAGCAAAGATGGATAGTGGGTAGCAGTAGAATCCAGGACGCGCATTTCGTCCTATTTGGGACTCGTCAGCTGGTTGTATCTGCATCACAGAGTTGATGTTCAGCTTCAGTCCTAGATATCAATGGGGAGATTCAAACAAACAATACTAAGTGAATTTAAACTTCACCCCATTGCACAAGCGAGTGTCTATCGGGACTCAGTAGCTCAGTGGATAACACTATGGCGTTTGAAACGAAAGGTACTTGGTTCGACTCTCAGAGTGAACATCAACTCTGGGATGCAGGTACATCCAGCTGACGAGTCCCAAATAGAATGAAACGTGCTTCCTGGATTTCACTCCTAGCTACTATCCATCTTTACTTATCCTCCAGTTTGTTCTTACTTCGATCAATAAATATCTAATTTTTTTTCATATGCTTTCAACCACTTTATTTTTGATACGAAGATTTGCTTTTCTCTCCAATACTGTTTTCGATTTTCTTATAATAATTTATATGGAGAAGTAGGGTATTAATTTAAAAGAGATTCAAAAGTGATATAATAAAGTTTTCTCCAAACAATAAAACATATCATGTTTATGGAAGCTTAGACCCAACCTACTTGTACATTAAATTATTATGAATTTTTAGGATGTATATCAATGGAAATCCAATAAATTAGACCATTGTACATTGATTTCGACTGAGTTACAGTATACTTCAAGCTGTTCAGTCCATCACTTTTAAATCGACTCTCTGAAGTTTTTAACAACTTGAAACTAAATGCATTTGAATATTGAGAATTTTGTTAAAAACAAAAACGTAAGTTAATTATTAAAGTTATCATGTTAAAATGTTAATTGTTGAAAACTACATACAATAAGATAGATGAGCTTAACTAATCATAATCTTTAAATCTTAGTCATTATGGTAACTCCTGATAATTAATTCCTGAGAAGTATCCAATCTTCATTTAAAATATATAACTGCGTTATTGTCTCTTACCAGTGAAACCTTATTAGTGAACTGAAAGAGAAAAAAATCACTACTTTTTTTAACTTAACAAGTTAAACAAGTTTTTCGATTCATATAGTCAACTTAGACATGACTAGTGATTTTTGCATCTATATAACCAGTGAAATTCGAGTAGTTAACCAAAAATGTATCAATAAAGTAAAAAAAATAATCTTGGAATCATGCTATTCAATCTATAATAAATCAAAACCTTACTTGACATTACTTCTAAATTTAGGCTCTACAACATTATAGTTTCTCATTTTACATGTTTCTTATATTTCAAATATTTTGCTATTTAGAAATATATATGTTAATGCCAAGTAAAATCAATTCAAATGGAAGATGTAGAATAAGGTGTATAGTTTAAGTAATTTAATACGTAATCATAGCAAAAATGGATGCAGTTAGAAAACAAACACATTAAAGTTAAATTATAAATCAGTGAATCATGATAACACTAACTATTTAACTGAAGAGATAATGACTTACATTGAGTAACGAACTATGCAGTATTTAGGAAAAGAAGAGCAAGGATTGTATCTGTGTTACTGTGATTGATTACAAATCATATCAATCACTTATTGACTTTAGCAACCGATGATTTTGTAGCCTAAGAGAATCCATTCACTAATTCTGAAACACTATACATCACACTGACTATAGTGCTTCTATAAAGTCTAGATAAAAAGCTAATCTCATAAACTTTAGGCTAAAAATAATTATCTCGTACAATAAATTAATAATAATATCAATCATAATTGATTATGACTAAACTTGTTGATGAATGACAGTCAATAGAGCACCTAATGAATATCCATGATATTGCTAAATCTAATTTATTCCATTTGATGTCGTCTTGTATTGAACAAGAAAACGACTGAGGACAATCGAATGTATTTAGGCACAAATTACAGACTATCTAAGTAGATTCTGATAACCATACAGTAAACAGTTAATTCGCAAAATAACAATCAATTGTCTCAATCTTAACTGTTCCTTCTGCAAATATCAGTTCGTCTTCTCTGATTTCATTATTCATGCATTTTCATACTGATTGCGCTTCATTCCTGTTCTTTCCTTATCGATCTTCTGCCAAAATACATTCTATGTCTGACCATCATCATATACTACTTATGTGGATATAAGTGGCCCACACCACAGTCTTACGATTTCAACTATCACACAAATATTAATTTATAAGAAAAATATTATTCAAACAAGTTTTCAAGTAAGATCGGTTTTTAAACAATACTGTTTTCACTCTGCTTGTTTTAAATATGACTTAGAGAATATGGTATGCATATATACATAATTGGTTAATAACGAACCGTTCTGGATTCTTTTCATTCAATTCATCTGTATTATGACTTAATGCATAATAACGACCAATTAATTCATTGATTCGGCTTAAATTATATCCAGATTGTTCAACACGTAATAAAAGATCATCATCTTCACCACCCCATCCTTCATATAAATTTGAAAAACCATTAATCTTAAGATATTGATCACGAGTGAATGTAACAACACCACCAAAAAATCTTTCATAAATTAATCTGTGAAATGAATAATAAAATTTTTATTATTTATTTTTTTACAATGAAATTTACATATGTCTTTAACTAAAACAATTTAAGAATTTTGTATAAACCTCCTCCTCCTGTGTAGCTCTCCTAGGGTTATTGCCAATTCTAAACCCGAATAAAGAAAGTCGAGTTGGAGATGTGATCAGTAACTCTGCCCAGAAGAAAATAAAACTGCCAAAAAAACTCTAACCAGTAAAAACAATTTGTACCATCCAAAATCTGATCTGGAGGTTGAAGGATCTCCATTTACAAGAATTATGAGGCCTCATTGTGAAAGTCGAAATTCTTCTGAAATCAAGAGGCCACTGACCCTTCTAACAACCAAAGCAACCATTATTATTGGTAAATGGAGTTTCTGGACAATGAAGGAGACTGGGAGGACCAGTCAAAAAGCAGTGGAAATGAAGAGATACAACTTGATGGTTCTCACAATAAGTGAAACCCATTGGATGCAAACTAGATAGAATAGATTAGATTCAGTAGAGATGCAGTAGCATCTTGGTCATGAAGAAGAAAATGATTCGTACACACAATGAGTTGCACTGATGCTGTCCAAAGAAGCACGAAAAAACACTGATGTGATAGGAATCTCATGAATCTACAATTTTCAAAGCATCCTTCAAAAAGATGAAGGAGGGGGATCACAATGAATGTTATCCATTATTATGTATTCACTAATAGTAGAAACGACGACGTTAAAGATGAGTTTTACGAGAGGCTGCTGAAACAGAAGGAAATATGGAACAACTATGTGACACAACGAAGAAACTAGCGGGGTAATATTGCAAACCAGAGAGATCGTCCGGGAGAAAAAAGGAAAGACAATCACTGAGTTTCAAGAACAGACCAACGGATGGGTAGAACACTTAAAGGAACTCTTGAATAGACCAACTCCGTTGACTCCCCTGGACATGGAAGCAGAACACACAAACCTTCCCATAGATGTCACTCCACCAGTGACGGAAGAAATCAAGATGGCCATCGGATAAATCAAAAGTGGGAAAGCAGCAGAATAATACAACATAACAGCTGAAGTACTGATGTCAGACACAATGGTAACTGCAAACATGTTTCACGTTCTATTCAAGAAGATTTGAGAGGAAGAAGTGCAGACAGACTGGAAAGAAGGATACCAAGGATATATCGATTTAGCCGTCAGAAGCGGCTAAAATAACTATAATTACCAATGTAGTTTCTACTGTCGAGTGAATGTAACTTAAAACCAAGAATTTCTACTGATTATCTTCAACCATGTGAAATTTATGTATCATTATTACAAACAAGATTTGAACCAGTGTTTTTTTTGATTTCACACACGTTCTTATGACAGAACATTCCAAAAATTTATTCAAAATAGAACTAACTTGTAATTAAAAGTACTTAATGAAGCTGACAAATGTGTTGGATTTGGTCCACATGTATAAATAATTTGGTCGTCTTCTGGTAGTTTATCTACATCATGTAAAATGAAACAGCCATATTCTTTGAATTTGGAAACTTCCAGAAATCCAGCATTTAATAAAGCACCACGATTAAATTTTCTTTCACCGATCTAAAAAGTCAAATAAAATGTATGTATTTAATTTAAAAATTGTTAGTAGTCAACAGACAAACAAATTATAATTTAGCTTTTGAAAAGCTGTTTAGAAAATGACTTTATCTAGGCAGTAGTGATTAGATAAACAATGAGTTCTTGTATATTTTGGGAACGAGACATACATATTCTGAGTCTATAAATCATTTCCAACAGATTTACTGATAGATTTTATCAATTTTAAGGTGATGCCTAAATTCAGAAACAAATAACGGCCAATCACCAAAATTCGATATGGGAACATACAGTGTTGAGATGGTGGAGAAGATTTGTAGCTCAGGTGGGTGTAGCCCATAAACCAACAAAATCCCTCCACTTAATCTTATGCAAACCAAAGGATGAAATGGCAAAAGAAGACAAAACAAACATCATCTACAAGATAAATTGTACCAACTGCGACAAACACTACATCGGACAAAGCGGACGCCCCCTGCATCTTCGCCTACATAAACACCAATTAGCAGTCAAACGCCACAACATTTCTTCACTCATATCAATACACGTGGACAACTACGGACATACATTCGACTGGAAAAATGTGCAGATTTTGGGCAGAGGCAATTCCAAAAACACCAGAGAATTTTTAGAAGCTTGGCACTCAGGTCAATCAGCAATAAACAAGCATATTGAAATCAATCCAATTTATCAACCAATCAAGAAAATTATGCAGCAACATAGGAACAAAGATCAAACCAATAAGAGATACAACCAAAACAAAGGCAGATTTAAGGTCAATAAGAACCAATCAACACCAAGGTGCACAGGACAAGCTGTGAATCACATGTGGAGAAATTCAAACACTTCACTTCTACCCGAAGTTTGTGCTGATGATGTCGTTCAGAAGGACGATGAAAGCTCCACGACCAAACCATCCAGTTCAGAGAACAAACCTACATCAACATACAGTGTTTTTCCCAGTGTTAGTAAATTTAAAATATCTAAGCTGATTGGTGATTGAATACTTTTGTTAACTTGTAAAAGAAAACTAACGTTTCAAGTCTAACAACTGAAGTAGCTCGTACGTTACAAAATAATAAAGGGATTTAACTAAAATCTAAAAAAATATTATAGAATGAAATATATTTGCACTAAGTAAGAACGATAATAATTTCAGAATATAATGAATTCAATGTATTCCATTGAATGGATTATTTTAAATGTAGGAAAATTAAGAATCAAATATTCCAACTTTTTAATTAGAAAAGAAACAGGCTTTTGTTTGTCTACCGTTCAAGGGTTATCAAATCATGAATAAAATTAATCAAAGACTAAGAACAGAATTAAAAAGTACATTGTCCGCTTAGAAACTGGTTCCATTATACACAACACTAAGTTATATAAACAAAAGAAGACAAGTATCGGATTTCTTCCACCTCTAAATGAATATAGAGTATATACTCATACAAAAGCATACACCTCGGATGAACATAAAGACAGAGCTCTACTAGTCTTACTGAACTATTCCCAGTAGTTTCATCTTTCAAGGACAAAGCATCCATCGTAGTAGATAGTACATCACCTTCAAGACACGGAGCATAACGTTGACAAAATTATTGCATTCAGAGTGGTCAATAACCAGTCCAGTTCTATCGTATTAAATTTTACGGAGGCCACATTTAGTTTAATTCTGACCGCTGTATTAACATTGTCAGTGATTAATTTTCAACTGTTTTAATAACAGAATCGAAATAAGCATTTTGTCACCTTCTTACTCCTTGTTTTTAACTGATTGTAATCATAATTGACTGATTCACACTAACACGTCGTTTTCTTTCTACATTTCTGGAAATAAGTGTTATTCTTTTCACAATAATAATACCATCTCAATTATTCTAGAATTGTCACCTTAAATAATAATCAAAAACCTGTTGTGGAAGTTTTATTCTTAATTCCTTTTTTTACATTTAAAATAATCTATTCAATTAAGGACAATTCATTTGTCAGATTGGACATTTTGTTAATGATTAGAAATAATGTTAACTTGTATCTAGGTAAATAGAAAGCAATGGAATACATTGAATTCACTATATTCTATTAATATTATCATTTTTATTTTGTTCAAATTTTGTATGTAAACATTACTATTGACTTAGTTCTGCCTAGTGGTGTAGATGTTTTAGTGGCCTTTAATCTAACTCCAGGTTGATCATGTAAATGATTGTTATTGAAATACACATGTTGTATATTCTTGTTTATAATTATCGACTTAATTCGCATTAGTGAATAATAACGGAATTAAATAAGTAAAATATGAATATGGATTTTGAATATGTATATTTCATGTACTCAGTGATTTGAACAGGGAATCAGGGAGACGAAACGAAGAGTGAACAGAGAGGCAGATTAAAGGTGTATGAGCCAACTCAGTATAATTAAATGTTAATCAATATTTACTGTTAGAACAAAACTAAGATACAACAGATATGTGATGATTGGGATAAGCAACTAACACATACATACAATCATATAAAAGCAGAATTATTAAGTGAATAATTAACATGGTCAAAATATGACTCAAGAAAAGTGAAGCTAGAATAAGCTATGTGGGCTTAACATAAGCGCTGAACTACAATTTGTAAGGACATATGTAGCATTTAGAAGCCTGATGCAAATAATCTAAAATCATAAGCTTGTACATTGATTGGTTTTCAGAATGAATTCACTTTGTTTGAAATCTCTTTAAAAGTATTTATTCAGACTTTGAAATACTTTGACAATGATAACATAAATAATATGTACACTTTTTTTTGTATTAAACGAAACTCAAAAGGTAGATACTATAAAATATAGTATCTGAGTATTTACCACTTACCTGTTCAATAATAAAAATGGTATACGGTATTCTTTGATGTCGTAAAAATCCATGTAAATGA
Organism: Schistosoma mansoni; assembly: GCF_000237925.1. NCBI lineage: Eukaryota > Metazoa > Platyhelminthes > Trematoda > Strigeidida > Schistosomatidae > Schistosoma > Schistosoma mansoni. The sequence goes on from NC_031502.1 coordinate 47,615,585, forward strand.
TCTGTTAACACTCGTAAATGTTGTATTCTTTTACGATAGGGAATAATAATAGCTGACGACAGACTAGGTGAACAACCTAATGGAGACCATATAATTGGTGTAGTATAATTGATAGTGTTATTTTTCTTATCAATATTATGTCTTAAATTGTTATTTGATTCAATATAACTACTTATTTTTGTAGCATTATACTTGGTATAAAATGATCCAAATACTTGTTGTGGCTTGAAATTTTTCACTGATGAATTAGGTGTAATAAAATCTACTGATTGAGGTAATGTATATTTATATTGTATCTGTGGCCAAAATAATACTTTATTAGGCGTTTTCACGTGACCAACTGAAATATCAAAAAATAAAGAGCGAAATCAACAAACTTCTATTTACAATTAAAATTTAAACTTGACTTCCAGGCATTATCATAGTTGCAAGCGTGAGTCAACTGAAGCTAGACCACCAAGGAAAACCTGGAAGCACTGGACGGCCTATCGTGGGACTCCTCAGCAGTACGCATCCACGACCCTGCTTTGCGAGATTCGAACCAAGGACCTACCAGTCTCGCGCCAGAGCACTTAACCGATAGAACACCGAGCCGGCATCCGATGGTGTTTATGTCTAACTTCAACTGATCCACGAAGTTGAGTGACCGTTCACCAATTGTCTTCAGTGAGTTCCTATCTCACAACAGACGTGGTTTGAACTCCACTGGTCACTGCTTCTCAATAGAACTCCACGATTTACCTCACGAACTCAGTCACTAGTGATCATAGTTATTTGGATTAGTTATTTGAAAAATTTATTCAATATGAATTTATCATGACAACAATGAATCATTCTTTATTTTTGGTAACATGAAACCAATCAATATTAGAAAGAAAATTATAATATGTAGAGAATACATATGTGAGTGGAGAAGCTAAACATTATTAGATGGAATTTGTAGTTGATTGAGATGTAGCATTTTTTTTGTGTCCTCCATCGAATACTAATTGAAATAACTTATCAAGAATTTTTTTAGTCATTGAGACACCTATGAATTCTTGAATATTTGATTTGAAGATTTAAGGAGATTGGTACAATACAAAGTTGATTGTTTTTATTTGAAGAAATATAGAAATATTTAAGTCACTGAACATTTAATCTGTTCTAATATGGAACTCCTCATCTGATTATATCCTTCTATTTGGTGCTGATCTGTGGTATAGAATCACTGTTAGCTTGATGAAATATTCACAATGAAACAGTAATTGTCTTATTATTTATGACGTTTTTCAAGGTAGATTAATGCGGTTCTAGTGAGATCAGTGGAATCCCATCAATAATATCAATGAGTCAATCATTCACCTATGGGATATGATGATTATTGCAATAGATTTCAAATTGAATAAATCCAAATCATTGATCATGACAACAATTAAGCCTGATGAGTTTAGATGTAATCTTTTAAGAGTTTTTAAATTAGGAAGAAAATACTTTCCGATGTCTAATTGCATAAACTAACATTTCAGATGAATTCGGTCAATGATAAAAATCAATTTCCAAAGTCTTAATATTTTTCAAGACCGAAAATTATCATTTACAAATGTCCATACAGTATGACAGTCTAGGTTGTCATCAATTTACTGCCGTAGCTAACTTATGAGATGACTTTTTCTTTTCAAAACTATTTACCCATTACTGAAGAACGTATGTAATCACTGAATAGGATGATCAGTATTTAATTAGTTTACTGATGTTCATTCAAGTTAATGTTAAGTCTGTCTGATGTTCTCTATCGTCTTTTACTTCTCTTCGACTCTTTTGTGTATTGTTTTATACTACTTATTAATACTGAGTAGCCAGTTGTTCCCTTAACAACCACTCGTATGTTTTGACGCAAGTTTATCGTGTATGATTCTAAAATATTTACATATACTTATAACACTTATTGTATTTATCATTGTAATTGCTTTCTTTCAATCCTTTTGTTTGCTTTTGGTTTTGTTCTTGCTTGTTGATAAACTGATATCAAGTTTAGACACAGCTAACAGCTGTCATTTGCACTATCATATGTTGTAAGTGTTCTTCATGTTACTATTGCAGGAAGCCGTTTTTATTTCAAACTTACAGACTCGGTAAACGCCACAGATATCTCACAAGTTGAGGTTTGTAACTACTTTATGTATATTATTCAATAAAGAACAGTTTTTTCCTATACAACTCGTCATTTTGTGAACTTTGATTTCGAATTTATCCCAATTGGGTAATTTCGACGCTTCGATAAATTTAAAAGTTAAACTAATAAAAAGTGAAGACATTTGAAAAAAAGGATTTTTAAGATAATAATTTGGGATTACCTATGAAAACAACTTGCCTTGTGTATATTTCAATCTGTTACATCGTAACTACAAATAAAAAACAAAGTGAGGTAACTCAACAAGTGTTACAAAAATGGTTCATTCAAATGCTTTTCTAAATAAAACTTGTATATCGAATACAATAAAGTTCAGAATACGACCATAACTTAAAGATTAGCAAATCCATTAGAAACAGTTGTTGATGAGATTTTCCTTAATTTACGTATTTACGTGCTTACTTACGCCTGTTACCCCTCGTGGAGGAGCACAGGTCGCCAACCAGGATTCTCCATCCAACTCTGTCCTGAGCAATCCTTTCTAGTTGTTTCTAGTTGCTAATCATCCTTTGGAGGTTGGCTTCCAATTCTTGGCAAAGTGGGTTCTTTGGTCTTTCTCTCGTTCATTTCCCTTCACAATTCCAAGTTAGTACTTGCCTCGTGATACAGTTTGATGATTTCCGTAATGTACGCTCTATCCGCCTACAACATCTTTTCCTAATTCCCTCTTCAAATGCAGTTTAGTTTGTTCTCTCCCACAGTAGCTTGTTGCTGATGGTATCTGGCCAACGGAAACTGAGTATCTTATGTAAACAATTGCTTATAAATACCTGTACTTTACTGATAATGGTTGTGGTCGTTATCCAAGTTTCAACTCCGTACAACAGAACTGTCTTGAAGTTCGTATTAAAGATTCTGACTGATGTTGTCTGACAGTTGCTTGAGTTGCAGATCTTCTTCAACTGTAGGAATGCCGCCATTAATTTGCCAAACCTTTCTTTTAAGTCTACATCCGATCCTCCTTGTTCATCGATGATGCTACCGAGATATGTGAAAGTTTCCGCTTCTTCCAGAGCTTGTTTGTGTTCTATTTCATCATTTTGCGTTTTCCTTTGTTTATACTGAGGCCTACTGACGCAGACACTTCTGCTACACTGGTTGTCCTCACCTTCATTTTTTGGTGTATATGGAATAGAAGGGACAATTCATCTGATGTTTTTTCAAACAATTTTCAAAAAGAATTATGTCCGCACGACTAATAACTAATCGTATATTTATAAAAACATACATTATATAATTCCTTACTGACGTGTACTTTATCTTTTCAAAAAAGAGCTAACTGAACTGTTATCATGAAACGTTTAACAGGATATGTGAAATTCATAGTTTATTTTATTGTGTAGATAAAATGTCAATTAGCAGTTGATTCAATTTTAAAATTACTGTTTTAAATATATAAATCAGTATATTATTTGATGTGTTTCTCCACGCAACCGAATGCAGATTAGCCATACAGATAGATATTCAAAAAATAGTCAATCACTGACATGGTTAGACATCAGCCGGACAAAAGTGTCAACAGTAACAGGCTATAAAACCTGAAAAGTCATGTATTCAGAAGAAGAGTCACTAGAAGTGACTAATTTAACCTTTGTGGAATATTTAGAAAGAGCATTTCCACATAAGTGGAGACTAATGATACCATTCATAATAAAAACGATAGCTTTGCAATTCAGATCATTTCAGAAGATAGATCACCCTATCAAAGTAGGGTTTAATTTGGTAGTTCAAAGCGACTGGATGGAAAACACGGACATAAGTTTCTACCGTGATCCATATAATTCGATAAGTATAAAGCAATAAACAAACACCACACTGGTTAATACTCATTCACTAGTCATTGTATATAATCCAGTCCAGTAGAAGGTCATTCACAACCGGAACAGCTATATGGTGTTATCTCTGATTTTGACAGTGGGGAACTCAAATCGCACGGGTTACATCATTTCTTCAAGACTGCAATTACTTTTTACTGTCAAGCGTTAACTCAGATGGAATCTGTGTTCAAACCATCATCTAATATCTAAACATAATCCACATGATATCCGGTCACTCATACTAGTGGTCATATTGTAACTTAATTAATAGAATCTGACCAAAACTATAGTATAGGTAAACCCCTCAGCAATCAGTTGGCATGAAAGGTAAAGTGTCTTTGCAAATTCGACAACTTGTGTTATGCACTTTTCTATTTTATCTCTCAATAATATCACATATATATTCTCTTTTAGGATTTGTTTGAACAAATTATTTAAAATTAGTAAAAAGAAAGGGAGAACTACAAAATTTGCTGATTATAATAATCTTAACATCGTTTATCGGATATAGTTCATTAAACTCATCCAAAAACGACAAAGACTGAAAATATCACCGTTCTCTCTTTATCTTTTTAAAATTACATAGCATGTTAGGCAATTTAGTAAAGGGTAGATCACACGCTATATATGATCATTGGCTGACTGTACTATCACGGTTTGTTGAAATGATATATTATCGTGGTATTATAATCCACTTATCTTCTAAATCAAACTTACGAGTGTGAATGAGGTTTCAGAAGATAATTCATTTCCAGATTAATCTGTTATTTCACTTTAAAAAAACTGAATGACATTATTTAGTGATTGTGAATATCACAAATAGCACAACCAAATGTTTATGGTATAGATAACTTAAAAATAACACATACAATTTAAAGAGAACATCTTGATTTAATCATTAGAGATTAAATTTAAACTATTAAATTAATGAGTTCAAAAGTTAAAACATCTAGTTTTATCTTTTCATAAGTAGTTATATATGAACCGATGAATCTTTGATATCATGAAGAATTCTTATGTGACTCAAGACAATAGTAGGCTGACTCTATACTGATTATCGGTCAAGAATTTCAATCATTTACATAGTCTATGAAAATGATAATTTTAATCTATTACTGTAGTATACCAATGGTTGTAAATTTCGATAAATCATAACTCGTTATAGGCGTGATATAGTTTTACCGATACTCCACTAAACGTTTTAATAAATGCTTACTCAATTTATTTTTTACAATTAAGTAGTTGTGTTGGATACAGTTTTACAGAAATCGCGATTCTTTCCTACTTAAAACCAAGAGAAAAACATGAATTATTTTTAGGGGGATGATAAGAATCAACACCTTACTGTTTTTTTTTCGAAAATTTTTTCCAAAGAGTTACTTCATTTTCTATTAAATTAACATTGTAAAATTCATCCTGATAATAATCCATTCTTCTACATCCATTCTTTGTATACCGAGAACTCGAACTGATTAAAAGTTGATAGATTTCTCTTGTAACAATATCTCAGTCAACGGTTACTTTCTATCGATTTAATTTTATTGATATTTGTGTACATGGAGGGTCAAAGTATGACTTTATATCAACTTATTTAAAAAACAAATTTATAACATTGTGGTGTAGTCTACTTATATCTATATAAGTAGTATATGGCGATGGTCAGACATAGAATGTATTTTGGCAGAAGACCGATGAGGAAAGAACTGAAATGAAGCGCAATCGTTTGGAAAATGCATGAGCAATGAAATTAGAGAAGAAACAGTGAAGATTGAAACAATTGGTTGTTAATTTGCAAATTGACTGTTCATTGTTTGGTTATCAGAATTTACCGAGATAGTCTGTAATGTTTGCTCAAATACATTCGATTGTTCCCAGTCGTATTCTGTTCACTATAACATACGACATCTAAATTCACTAGTAACTACATCAAGTGGTGAAATGTAGTATCTGTTTATTAATCCAATGAATCATTTGTGAAATCAAGTGGTGATCATTTGCTTGTTTCACTTTATACTATGTATTCATCTGCAATCATTATTCAAAATAGTTACTTTAGACTTAATAATACAACAAATCAATGAGCTGATTTTAATGATCAACCCAAGGTAATCATACTTGTAACAATCATCAAGATACCAGTATAAAGAAGCAATGTTCAAATATTATGAATACTTTGTGTAAAATCCAACTATAATCTATGCACATCCATAGGATGTATTCGGAAAACAGAACAGTGACAAAAAACAGACTTTTGAATAATAGTAATAATAATAAACAAAATATAAACAAAGAAAATTACCCAAATTTACCTCACTGAATGGATTATCAATCGATGCATAATTAATAACAAATACAGGATTATTAGTTTCTTTAAATTTTCCACTCCATAAATAGAATACATAAGTAGTACCAATAAGAAATAATACAATTAATAAACATTTTGATGGTGAATTAATTAATGATGTGAATAACATTTTGATGATTCTAAAATTAAAGAATAAAAAAACAAAGTATATTAGATATAAGAACTTTTGTTTAAATTAGAACGAATAGTTTCACAGTATTTGGGCGCCAAGTTGATGTAAGACATTAAATAGGAAGAATATATATTACCTTGAAAAAGCTTGGATCAGATTGCCAGGTGAAACGTTGGATTTACTTTAAATTCATCTATTTTCACAAAATCCATCGATTTATCTCAAAACGTATGTCAAAAGCTGTACCTGGTAATGACGATGAATACATCATCGGATTCCAAAACGATTGAAAACATTACGTAAAGTTATCTGGTAATCAATTTATTTAGTATAAGGCTGAACCGTTTGCTTCAGACTTTCGTCTAAATTGGAGCGAATAGTTTCACAGTATTTGAGCGCCGAGTTGATTTAAGACATTAATTAGGAATAATATATTTGTAAAATCTCAGCGAATGAATTTGTAGTAAGTCCAACGTTTCGCCTGGCAATCTGCTTTTCCTTGAAAAAGCTTGGACCAGATTTATTTTATTTTGTTTTTTGAAAAGAGAAACAGACCATCCCAACATGAAAGAATACCTAAATAATATGTATCATATCGCATGTATCCATGATTAAATTAATTGATAAAATCACTTATTAATAATAATTTTAGTATAAGAATGGGAGTCCCACAATAGGATGAAACGGCCGTCCATTGCTTCCAGGTTTTCCATGATGGTCTAGCTTCAATTGACTGATGATCTTAACTATTGAAATAATCTTAGTGTTGATATATTTTGTATTCATATTGATAAGGCTTAGTAAACTAGTTCATCAAGTAATAAATTGATATACATACACTAATTTACAAAACAAAATCCCATAAAGTTTGTAGCCTATTATAAAGTCATGTTTTATTTTATGAGATAAATATTATTTGATTAGGGAATAAAGAAACGTGTAACTCAGTAATTTAATTAGATTTGTTTATTAAAACGGTTATAGTCTATTGATTTTGTTTATCTGAATTACTGATCACTTCAATAAATAAATATGACCAGTTTAATGTATTTATATATGATCATTGATCAGATAACGGATCATATTTTTAACGTATATTGATGATCAGGTCGTGGATTTTGTACGTGATGTATAATGTAGTCTTAAACTGCAGTTTTACATTGGTTTTGTCCAGTTATCACAAGGAGCCATGTCTAGTGTTTTTGTTCCGATTACTACTTCATACTTCATTGGAAATTACAATTGTGTCTAGATGTTGAAAATAATGACGAATCAGTAATGAGAGCCATCTTGAAGTAAACTTCTACAATTTTTGAACATTGATTAAAAAATAATTTCAAAAGTTATAAGTTATTGAAGTGTAGGTTAATTTAAAACCAGATGAATCAGCACAACCAATCAGAATGAAAAAAATTAGATGAGAACAAGATAATGTTGAACGATAGAAAATAACAATCCTACGAGATCATAAAAGGATTGAATTTAAAAACTCTGACTGATGAGTGACTGAGGGTATTCGTAATGTATTTAATGATGAATTAATGTGTTGCGACCTCGTCTTGAACCTTTCCGATGTTACTCCCAGCCAGAAGCCTTAATAAAGGAGGGAAATAGAACGTGTGGTTAACAATCACATATCGTAGAAAAGAACTTTTCTAGCAAAACACCAACCTTATAAAATCATTTCAGCCACATACAATTTACTGGAAGTTCACTGAACTTCATATAGAACACTTATAATTTATGATTTATTTATTTGAACACATAAGTTCAGATAGAACAAAGTTTTCACCATAGGAGAGCTGCTGTATAAGTTGAAGGCAGATAAGTAACGTAGTATATAAAAAAACTGTTAATAATAGTAATAATAATAAAAATGAGTGTTATCAAGTGAATGTGAATTGTCTGAATCCTAATGGAAGCGAGCATATTATTTCGTGAAGTAATTGTCATTTCATTAGATTTTTGTGAGGGCTGTGATATTACCTGAGTGCCCAGATTGAGGCAGTTGATTTTTCTAGGGGGACAAACCCGGAGACTTTGACCTAAAGGTCTGATCCACAAGACGGTGGAGCAATGTTAATAGATGCAATTCCATATTGGCTGTTGACCAACAATAGGTTCATACGCCGTTTTGTCCCCTCAGGATACTGGAACCCATGTGCATCATTGGTTTGGAATCAGAGTTTTTCAACTCCCCTAGGTGAACTTTCCGTGTCCACCAACCCGGTTAAAGCACCGGACATTCGCTTTTCGTTCTCTCAGTTTCGTAAACAACAGTAATGCCACGAGAAGGCATTGAGTAGGACTTCCCTGGCAGAGGCTATATACGCGTGACCATGTGAGAGCATTTCGAGAGAGAGCGAAGGCCCTCTACACTCTCGGCCGTACCAGGGCATTTGGGGGCAGAACACTCATAAAGCCTCACGACAAAAGCACAAATTTTCCGGAAGCAGCAATGCTTCACTTGACAACAAGAATAACAATCAATGTAGTTACATGAAATGTCCAAACATAGTGAGAATTCAAGTGAGTAGCTGTAGGAATAAGAAAATACAACCTGACCATGTTTCAGGTAAGTGAAACGTGTTAAACATAAGCCGAGAAGAGAAGCTTTGTTTCGAGAGAAACTTTGTTGTCAACGTTTCATGAAGAAGAAAATACCAAAAACATGCTAGCACTTGCAGTGAAGATGGTCGTGAAAATAGGGTGAGAATTTCATCAATTCACGATTACCGAAATATCCTTCAAAACATAGAAGGCAAAACATAGAAGGAAGAGACTGAGACGAATGTGCAATGGGCTTGTCATGATATCGAGGGAAAGTACAAAGATCAATTTTCTGATAGACTAGAGATCATTGTGGAAGTGTTCAGCGAGAAGGCTGACCATTCCGAAGAGAAACCAGAACGGTGAGACCATCAGCAGTAAATAACTGTGGGAGCAAACCAACCAGCTTCCAGATGGGGAGGAAATTAGGATATGATGTTAGAGATGGATTAAAAACACACTTTAAGAAATATGGTAAAATTTCTCGAAGACATATAGCTTGATATTAAGACTTTTTATTGAAGCATTATCAAAAATGTTTTGATGCTAGAAATTGTATAGTGAAGATATAAAAACCAGTCTAGAATGTTGACTTGATTTTCAATCAAATAGTCTGTTAGGAATCCGTGAAATAACGTAATAAACTAATCACACTACTTTAAATTGTCCGCTTTTTCTTACATGAAGTACTAAAAGTCATTTTTATCAAGATATGATAAACATAGTTTATTCACTTAAAATTCCCACTAGAGGTCAATGACAAATGTAAAGCATTGAAATAGTTAACCTCATTTATATCACAAAAATTATGTTACTAATTCTTTTTATACACTACATCCTCAATGTAGTTAGTTTTACATAATATGAATTACTCCAGATAATACTTCATACAATTTGTGAAGCCTTATTGAGGAATGGTTGTAAATCCTAGAATCTATCTACTCTATCCATTATTAGGTCGTATTAAATTACATTCTTTTCTTGTTACATTATGTTACTTATTCAAATCTACGTTTATCTATCGGGAAGAAAATTATTCTATTGGAAAAGTAAGTACCAAACAATAAGAACTAAATAGTGTGTTATTGATTAATCAGTCTTCATAGGTTGTAACAACCTCAATAAAAAGATACGAATGTAGTGTTTTGTATTACCCTTTAACATAACGATTTATCTATCTAATTATATATATGAAATAAGTATTATACCAGTGATTATTGAATTACATAGGGAGACGAAAATCTAACAGTAGTTGGAATGTATTAAAACGATATTGTTCAATTGAAATCATGAACCAATCAATATCACAACATCATTGAAAACATGAAATCACTCCAACGCCGTTTTTTCATCCTTATATGGGACTACATAAAACTGAACACTCATTAATTCGAACTATTCAATACAACACAAATCATTCCGTCTCCAGTGTAAATAATTAAACTCTAAACCATTAAGTCGGTATCCAACAATGTTAATGTCTAACTGTATTCACTTTATTCACGATATTGCATCACCATCTCACATAATCTTCGATGAGTGACTGATTCACATCCGATATATATTAGTTCCACTGATCATGTATTCTCACTAGAAGTGTAGAAATTCTCTCAGGAAACTATTCATTACAGAGCGCATGATAACTATCAATATAGAGTTGTGGAGATTTCCATATTTTAATTAAATCATGAACCAGCCTTAGTTATTCAGTGAAAAAAATTACCATTAAATTCTTACAAATTACTTTACAAGTAAATGACTTCACTATCACTTACATTTTTCCTGAAATAACATGTTTAATTCATAATATGAATAAAGTTGAAAAAGGGTGTAACATGATATATATAGTGTCTTATTTCGTTGTGACAATTGAAAAAAGGTGTTGTTTGCATTTTCGATCTAGATGTATTCTGTCTAAGTGCACTTTTAATGAGTCAATAAACAAAGAAATTTACTTCCCGATACAATTATTCTACTTATCATTTATTTAGGCCTATAGATTAATTTATGTTTATTTATTTGTATGTGGTTATTATTGAACTACAAATTAATATAATTTGAGTAAATCTAAGATTAACAATTAATACATGTTGAATATACCTGTAGGACCTTCTATTTTTTCAAGTGCGGGATTTATGTGAATAACAATAGTGTTTTTAGTAATGATCCAATTAAATTACACAAAATCATTATTCTATAAGTGTTGAGTTATCGATTATTTATGCCCCGTAAAATGTAGCGTTTCATATACTGTACTACTTCTGGTTAGCGGTTTTTTAGAGAGTTAGTTTCCTACGGGATAGGGTCGCTAACCTCATGCCCAACCCTCCACGTTTATCCGGGCTTGGGACAGGCAGTAGTCCTTGGAGGAGCTACAGGCGGAGTTATATACTATACCAATTGAATTAAAATTTATATAAAATATACTAGATTGCTTAAGCAATCTTATACGATGTATGTGTGTGTTTGCGTGAAGTTGAATATGTCCTCGGACCTAATACATATTACGAAATGGTTCTTCTTTTATTTCATACTATTTTGCTTGTTCGACCATAATTTATGGGGGATTTCAATCGTACATGATGAAATCAATAATGTACAACTGTTGAATGTTTATATCTCAAAATTTCAGTTTCAACGAAATAACTATCTTGTTAACTGGTTGAAGATATCGAACAAAAAATCCTGGACCTAGATTTTGTGGTAACTGGCACTCATTAGCAAAGTGTATCTATAACCATGATGCAAATAAATCTCCTTTTCTTTTATTCAAATTCGGGTCACTCACTTTCACAGTCTTAAACGTTATGACTGAGCTGTTTGGGCCGTTAGTCAATTAATTTAGTTAAACTATAGTTCGATAAAATTCGGTCAGTATTAAAAGATTAGACAAACTTGAAGATGTTCTGTACTCAATGATCAATAAATTGCGATTAAAATAATCAAATGTACGTAGTTCAAATTCTCAATATACCAAGAATTATATGATTGAATTAAATTGTTTTAATCACTAATTAATCAAGCTATTTGGTTAAAGATGGAAATAACTCATTTCTTGAAATTAAACTATTAAGAACTAAAAGAAAAATCAGTGAATATTCCCAACCATGTTTTTGACATGATGTCTTAGGATTACTTCTACGATGAATAGAAACACTCATAATAAGAAATATCTTATAGAAAGAGTATATTTATATAGTTTAAAAATCCTTATACAGTACCCAAAAATTAATGAACATTTAAGCTAACAGTTTTTGATGGAGTTTTGTTCTCTGAGCTGGATAATTTTGGTCGTGGAGCTATCATCGTCCTTCTGAACGACATCATCAGCACAAACTTCGCGTAGAACAAAACTCCATCAAAATCACCCACCTGAGCTACAAGTCTTCTTCACAATCTCAAGTTAACAGTTTGTTTCTAGATAACATACATTATCAGAAGCACTACAGCATTAAGTTAATAATCTATGGTTAAAAATCATAACTGTTGTAAAACTTCATTAGTTTTAAATATATATAACATTATCTAATTGATTGATTTTTATATGGATTTTTTTTTCATTCAATGTAGTAAAATAATTATAGATTTATAGTTTTAAAGTAACTGATAATGAAGTTAAAATTGACTTCTTACGATTTATGGATCATAGTATATATAAGTAGTATATGGTGATAGTCAGACATAGAATGTATTTCGGCAGACGATTGATAAGAGAAGAACAGGAATGAAGCACAATCAGTATGAAAATGCATGAATAATGAAATCAGAGAAGATGGACTGATATTTGCAGAAGGAACAGTTAAGATTGAGACAATTGATTGTTATTTTGCGAATTAACTGTTTACTGTATGGTTATCAGAATCTACTTAGATAGTCTGTAATTTGTGCTTAAATACATTCGATTGTCCTCAGTCGTTTTCTTGTTCAATACAAGACGACATCGAATGTAATAAATTGGATTTAGCAATATCATGGATATTCATTAGGTGCTCTATTGACTGTCATTCATCAACAAGTTTAGTCATAATCAATTATGATTGATATTATTATTAATTTATTGTACGAGATAATTATTTTTAGCCTAAAGTTTATGAGATTAGCTTTTTATCTAGACTTTATAGAAGCATTATAGTCAGTGTGATGTATAGTGTTTCAGAATTAGTGAATGGATTCTTTTAGGTTACAAAATCATCGGTTGCTAAAGACAATATGTGACTGATATGATTTGTAATCAATCACAGTAACACAGATACAATCCTTGCTCTTCTTATCCTAAATACTGCATAGTTCCTTACTCGATGTAATTAATTATCTCTTGAGTTAGATATTGTTTATCTAATAATATTGTCGATTGTCCCCAGTCGTGTTCTTGTTCATTACATTTGTTATTGTTGTTGAAATATCATTATTTGATACTCAAATCATTCTCATTTTAAAGTGTTCTACAATCAATCAATAATTCCAATAATATGAACATATATATAATAAAGATCATATGTATCTTAGGTAAAAATAAAAAAATCTGTCAGTTACTAAGGATATATATATGATTTAGTTATATAATATGGAAAAAAAATGTAATATATAAGTCAATTACATATTATCTTTAATGTTTTTATATATGAATATAACATATATAGAAACTCACATCACGCTTTATTTTTCTTTTTTTTTCCCACTTATATTGCATACAGGAATTGAATGAATAATTGAAAAAAATTTATTGAATTAAAAATTGATAAAAAAAAATTTTTTTTTCATTTTTCTATAATTAATCATTAATTTTATTAATTCATTCTTATTTATATACTATTAATAAACATTACCAACAAACATAATTTATATTCTTATATATGTCACGTACAACTATATATGCAACAGTTTTTCAACGAATAGAAAATTTAACTATATTCTTTTTTTTTTTATAGAAAAAATGTTTGTCTTTTTTTTGAGTCCATTAATAGTAAATCGATATTGAGCACATTGAAAATAAATAAATAGATACATGTATAGATAAACCATTTTGTTTATTCAGTCGGAATTAAATCTTAATCATAGAAAAAAAAACTATATTTTTTTATTTAAAAGGATCAAAACAGAAAACACCTGTGAGTGTGTTACTAAAAAAAAAGAAAAAACTATTGACCATTGTTTGTTTGTCAATAAGGTATTGTCAAATATATAGATTAATTAGTTTCACCTAAATTATTTGATGGTAACCTATTCACCTTGAATTATAAAGATTTTAAATTCAATCTTTGATCAGATAGTAATAATTTACTAATGTGAAGGTTTAAACTTGAGGGAAACTATGGTTTCTTGATTTCTGATAGTTCCCACTCACCTACTACCAACTTATGTGAATTCATAACAAAAAAACTGTCTACATGTTTAAAAGTTAATCTTTACAACTTGTTAAACTTAACTAACTTTTTAAGCAAAGATGGATAGTGGCTAGCAGTGGAATCCAGGATGCGCGTTTCGTCCTATTCGGGACTCGTCAGCTGGATGCATCAGCATCCCAGAGCTGATGTTCACTCTGAGACTCGAACCCAGTAACTGTCGCTTCAAACGCCATCGCGTTATCCACTCAGCTACTGTGTCCTGATAACCACTTGCTTGTGCAATGGGGTGAAGTTTAAATTCACTTAGTATTGTTTGTTTTTATCTTCCCATTGATGTTTAGGACTGTAACTGGTCAAGCTATCGCGAGGCGATACGCACAGTATGCACATATGCCAATAAGAGACTGATCAGTTGCAGTCCTAAACATGAATGGGTAGATAAAAACAAACAATACTAAGTGAATTTCAACTAACTTTTGTTTAGGTTTTTATATTGCCTAAAATTCATAATATCGTTTGAACAAGACGTTTTGAGTTATAGTTAATTTATAATGTGGCCAAACTTTTTATTATTTACTTCAGTATACTAAATTTCAATTAAATTTTTCAAACAGTGGATTTGTTTGTTAAGCGATCAACATTTTCATATCAGTTTTACATTTTCAGAGTGAATTTTACTGGTTACATTTAATTTATCTACTTGATCATTGTTACTTTGACTAGAAGATGCATTTAAAGACAGAACTTCTAATCAATCTCCACAACCCTATATTGATAGTTATCATGTGCTCAATAATGACTAGTTTCCAGAGAGGATTTCTACACTTCTAGTGAGAATACATGATCAGTGCAACTAATGTGTATCGAGTATGAAGCAGTCACTCGTCGAACATTATGTGAGATGGTGACGCAATATCGTGAATAAAGTGAATACAGTTAGACATTAACACAGTTGGATACCGACCTAATGGTTGATAGTTTAATTATTTACACTGGAGACGGAATGATTTGTGTTGTATTGCATAGTTCGAGTTAATGAATGATCAGTGTTATGGAATCCCATATTAGTATGAAAAAACGGCGTTGGAGTGTTTTCATGTTTTTAATGATGTTGTGATAGTGATCAGTTCATGATTTCAATGAAACTTCTAATCAAAGCATTTTCTGTTGACCTCCGTTTTACCTTATCATGTTATCTTTTCTGAGTGGTAATTACGTATTCAATAAAGTCGTTAGACAATAAATTTAGTTCATCAGTAACAGTGATGTTATTGAAGCAACTTATAATATCGCCATTAATGTATGATCTATGAAGAAAATTCAGTCCTACCAGACAGATCAGAAATTACTTGAACACTACCGTCGAATTAGAATAAAAATCATTGTAAACTTGAAAATACCTTTGAACATATTCATGAAATACTAAGAGTTGTTTATGAATAAAACTCATTGAAAAAATAGCTCTTTAAGTTAATTTGCCATCCTATTTAGGCTCGTGAAAAATTCAAAGGTGAATCAAACGTAAGATGACTACTTATCTTCTACATTAAATTAAGTATCAATCATGTGCGAACTTGTTTGCTTACCGATTGCTAATGATTGATGGTGACTTTAGTTTAAGAAAATAGTTTACTTACGTTGTTGTAGTTAAACATTGGTAATCGAAAGTATTATGTGAAACGATATAATAACTTAGGAACATAAATTCAGAAAAATTCTAGTAATGTTTCAAATAATGAAAATCGATATTGGATAAGTTCAGTATCAAAATCAATGAAAGCAATAAGATTGATGTACTATAAACTACTTAAAATACCGATTTCATAATTTCAGTTCTCGTATTCGTGAAAAACTACGTAGTTAAAACAAAATCTACATTTATGCACGTTTCATTTCGATGATAAACTATGCACTCTATTATTATTCAATGTAATAAATTCTCCTATTTATGCTCATTGGATAGCCTATATCCTACAATTTCACTGAATTTATTGCCATTTTTGAAGATCGTAGGAGCAATTATTAAATTTGGCTTAGCACACATAGTAAGACCGAAGCATGGTTCTTGAACTGCACTGGTAACCACTGTGAAGTTAAATAATCGTCAGTCCATATTCTATCGAAACATCCGTTCATGATGTCCAAATTCTATTAGACTGTTCAGTCATGTATTGATAATTTTAATCTTTCCGACAAATCAACATCATTTTCGTGTTAGGAATAAATAAAATAATTCATTCTGCATCATTAATAATTAATAAAATGGAAATGGGTCGTGGCCTTAAGATTGTGGCTCACTATTACCCCTAAGTTATTGTGAGACAAGACTAAGGGTAAAGGCGCGTATTCCAATACTGTAGTTAATTACCTTCGTATCTTCAATACAGGTGTAGTCACAGCGCGTTGACAGACATGAAAAATAATTTATATCCGCTAACCAGAAGGTCTAAGTCTGTCTAAAGTGCATGTGGATATGTATCCACCGTTACTTCTCAATGGATTTTGACGCCATCAGCCTAAAGCAGCATCTGAGACCTAAGAATAGGTAGAAATTCATTCATGTACACTATAGACAGTAAAGGGGCTAAAACAAAGCCCTGAAGTTCTTCACTAATTACTGGTTTCGATGAAAAAAGATTTGGAATTTGTTTGTACTTTCTGACGACTCCCACCAAAAAGTCATTGATCCACATTAAAATAGGTACAGTGATGCATGGATTTTCCAGTTTTGGAAAGAATCTGCTATTGGACACTATAGAATGTGCCAGTGAAATCATTATAGATTTTTCGTTATTAGACGACTTCATCTATCTTTCTATTGCCATAAGGAGATTAGTTTTACATGACAATCCTTTTCTGAAATCACACTTTCCACTTTTTATTAAGTTGATGGTTTCCAGGAAGTTCGTAAATATATGTGTCTTCATAGAAGGATAGAAGAGACTTCATCATAAAGCGACCCAAGATTTCAAACAATAAGAAAGTTTGAGTATTGATCAAGAGGTTAGAGAAGAATATGGGGATGGAAATACGTTACGGTCAGAAATCTATGGGATAACTGTCCACTCAACAGATATGAAAAAATGAAGAAAGTCATACCATACACATAGTTCTCTTTACCAAGAAGAGAGGAAGAAAAATAGAACATTTCCTGGACACAGGATTTGAAGTCGATACCTTCTAATTTTTCAAGGTGATTGGTAAGCAGTCAAGCTCGTCTTCTGAGGTTTCCTGAAGAAATTTCTATCAGGCCTCAGAAACCTGATTTATGTGTTCGAAAGGAGATGGTTAAAAATTTTTTTATCCTTGGTGATAAATACCCCTTCGTTATATCATAAGAGATTGTTCAGCTCTTCCTTTCATTTAATTACATCATTATATTTTTTTATTTCTACTGCCTTCTAGATTAGTAATCGTATTTTAATTAACTATGCTTCACTCATTTTATCCTTACTTGTTATCAGCGCTTAATTATTACGTAATTACTTTTTCCATACAACCAGAACCCTTGATAAATTTTAACAGAGCAAGGACAACAAGGTTTGCAGAATACAATGAATTCATTCTATTTCACAGTTTCTCATCAGCTTTATAAAACTTTATATTAATATAAATATACTTATTAAAATGCTACATCAGATATGTTGGTGATACGTTCATTATCTGTGATGATATGGACCACGCTTCTCGGTTACTTATTCACTTCAACATCTCTCATCCCAACATAACTTTTATAATGGAATATGAAAGAGATAAGCAATTTAATTTTTTAGATTTTATTGCAGGACGGAAAAATTGATGGAAGTCTAGAGAAAAGTATTTATGGGAATGGTGGACTGAACAGTAATTGAACTTTAACAGCTTTTGTCTTGTCAGTTTAAAAGATGTCTAGTCAAAACTTTCTTTAGAAAATTAAAGATTCCCATTGTGAAAATTAGAACAACACATTTAGGCGACCTTGATAATCGACAGACAAAAACACTCATCTTACTCTGTTTTGTAGAGATAATCACTGTAAAATGTTTCCGACCTGATCTATGTATACAGGAGGAAAGTATGATTAGCCTCTCCCTGCCATGGTGACTGGATATTTGTCTAATAATCTTTGTTAATTTTAATCTTTCTTTCAACCCTGTCCCCAAACTTTTAATTATTTTATTATTCTTTCGTCTTCTGATGTTCTTCTCTTAAACAATTTGGTTGATGCTCACATATTAGTTTGTTTCATCATGTTAGTCGACTACCCAATCAATTAGTAATTTTGTTACTCTTAGATAATCTCTTAATTTCCCAACAAATAACTACATATCGATCTATCTTTATTCATACGCATGGTATCTCTTCTTTTGATCATTATGATTTTTATTAGAATCAGGGTTTGTGGAGATTGTAGCGATTTCAATAGTTAAATTCATGAGTTGATGTAAGCTAGACCACCATTAAAAACCTGGAAGCACTGGTCGGCCGTTTCATCTTAGTGCGGGACTCTTCAGTACTGCTCATCCTCGCACCCAGGATCTTTGGTCTCGCGTGGGAATGCTTAACCTCTAGATTACTGAGCGGGTATCAAACGGTGTTAATGTTGAACTTCAACCGATCCATGATTATGATTTTGGTTACATTTTAAACATTCGTTTAAACTCGACAAACTAAATCATCCTTAACATTCGTTAATACATATATTTATATAAGTAATTGTAGTTTAAGTTTGTATGCAGCTGATGAGAATCTATGAAATAGAATGATGAATTCATTTTATTCTCTAAACCCTGTTGTTCATGATCTATAATTATTTATCTCTAAACATTTTGGACTTTTGTTACTATTTATACCATAGAATATTCTTTTACATAAGGTGTATATTTACTGTAATTTTAAAATTGAAGTCTGTTTTTTTTATCTAAATGAACTTTGTTTAATGATTAAATATGGAATTATTTTTCATGAAATCAGTCGTAGGAAATTCAACCTTTGTTCATAATTTTTTTATTATTATTATTATTCATTGTTGGATTGAATAGAATGAAAATTTATAGTTTATTAATGTATTATATGGGTTCTTTCATTAAAGTATTAGTTTAATAGCTATATCATACCCTTTTCTTTTTAAGCACTAGAGTGTATATCTTCGAATCATATTAGATCTATATCATTATGTTAAAATCTTTAACCTTCATATTGATAGTATAACTCAAAATGGAATACTTAGTAAATAAGTTACATTAAATAAACTTATTTATTATTTATTTAAACACATAAATATTGGTACAACGGAGCACCAGATATATATGCGCCACACAAATCTCATTTGATTTGTGTGAGGGCTGTGATACTGCTCAGGTGCCCAAACCGAGGCACTTGGATTTTTAGGGGGCCACACCCAGAGCCTTTGACCTAAAGGTCAGATACACAAGACAATGGAGCATCGTGAGGAGATGCAGTCCCATGGTAGCCAGTGACCAACGATTGATTGGTTTTGTCCTAAACTAAGTTTAAAATCAAAATAAACGTTGTTCAGTTCAGATTCATAGAATCTGGCATACATATGTGTAATCGTAGTGTGTTGCGTACCCCGGGTTAATAATGAAATTGACGGTAAAAAAGTGAACTGGGCTTCTCAGTGTGAATAATCTAAAAAAACGGTTGGGTGATTTTCGCTATCATAAAAATCATATTGATTAGTTGAATTCATTGTGAAAAGAGCAACATCTGAAAACACATCGCGAAATGATTGATGAGAAGTTTACTAAACGTGACTGATGGAGCATAAATTAACAGAGGGAAAATATGTTATGTAACAATCACTAATTTCTACTAGAACTGGTTTGTTATGCAATTTAACTATCTATAATGTAATATAAAATTAAAATAGAATTGTAAACATTTCAAAATAATTATTCTAGCCTGCAGAACTATAAGGATCATGACAGTGATCTGAAATAATTAGAATCATGTTCAAGCTTTTATTGATTACATGGTATAATATTGATTGTATTTTATTTTAGTCTAAGTCGCTTATGTTTAATGCAATGAAAATAAAATCACGTTTCATTTTGATCATACACTAATCGTATTTACTAAATCTTTTAATCATGATTAGTTTTGCTATTTAATAGAATTTCACGGGTAAACATTTTATGTGCTAATCTAAAAACACAGTGAAATCAAGCGTCCAAAAGTAGTAATAATACAGTAAGTATTAATTTCCATTGTACAAACTTTCTATTTCAACGAATTTCATCGGCTTCAAGATGACTAAACTCAACAGACGATGTCCAAATGAAATGATAGCAAAAAATAATACATAAATGGTAATTATATTTCAGATCTTTTACTAAACCAATGATAATTTAAGTCCTTACTATGAATGATAGAAAAGGATGGTTTAATAAATGTGACTATCTGACGCAATTCTGGAGTAAATGTTTAGTAGAGTATTTTATCTACTATGGATTAATACACAAGATATATGTTATTCTTAGTTGACTGGATAATCATCTCTATTCTGAAGTATATATATATATATATATATTAAATGTCACTGATAGATTGTATTCAATACAGAGTAATCTCAACTGGTGTATCATTGAATACTAGAAATCAATGGACAACTAACCTAGTGTTTTCGATGGTTAGGCATTTACCTTCATAGGTTCATAGATGCCTACTACTATTATTATTATTACTACTACTACTAAGAAATCTAATATTAAAACAAAACACCCATCAAATGCCCTCTAGTTTTCAACGGTCCCTTAACTGAAGCAAGTCTATCATGAATATAACTGATAAATAAGATCGATCTTAACAAAGCTCATTTAAATAAATATAATTTATCAGAAGGGGTTTTTCGTGGAGATTTAGTATTTTCATATTGAAGCTAGACCACCATGAAAAACCTGGAAGCACTAGATGGCCGTTTCGTCCTATTGTCGGACTCCTCAGGTCTGTTGGGAGATATCAACTCACTGAAGACAATTGGTGAATGGTTGCTCAATTTCATGGATTAGTTGAAGTTAGACATTAACACCGTTGGATGTCGGCTCAGTGGTCTATCGTCTAAATGCTCTGGTGCGAGACTGGTAGATCCTAGGTTCGAATCTTGCGAGGCGAGGTCGTGGATGCGCACTGGTGAGGAGTCCCATAACAGGACGAAACGGCCGTCCAGTGCTTCCAAGTTTTTCATGATGGTCTAGCTTCAATTGACTCACTCTTTCAATTATGAAAATATAA
>NC_031502.1:47637379-47686465 GCF_000237925.1 Schistosoma mansoni
TTTTTGAATAGTTTAAACAAACTAAATGTAATTCATATATATTGCTATGTAAATATAATGTATCATATAGAGGATTATTTGGTTTGTTTATTAAGTTTAATAAGCATTTTAAAGAATAATCTTCAATTCAATTAAGAATCTTCTGATAAGCGTTTTCTAGTGAGTTAGTTATCTACGGGATAGGATCACAAACCCCATGCCCAACCTTCCTCTTTTATTCGGGCTTGGGATCGGCAGTAGCTCCTGGAGGGGCTACATGCGGAGTTCATTTGAGCAATAAAGTTTATGATATTTTCAGAAGGGGTTTTGTGGATATTATGGTAATTTTGTATAGTTGAGATCATGTATCAATTGAAGCTAGACCACCATGGAAAACCTGGAAGCACTGGACGGCCGTTCAT
The DNA here is from genome assembly GCF_000237925.1 of Schistosoma mansoni. Classification (NCBI taxonomy): domain Eukaryota; kingdom Metazoa; phylum Platyhelminthes; class Trematoda; order Strigeidida; family Schistosomatidae; genus Schistosoma; species Schistosoma mansoni. Next base: position 47,637,781 of record NC_031502.1, read on the forward strand.
TATATTTGTGTTTTTACATCTGACATAGTTGGACTACACTAGACAAATCCTAAGTTAGTTAATATTGAATTTGATTACTTATAAGTTAGAAGTGATGCATAGTGGGATTTGTATACGTATCTTTTGTTTTTGACTAGCAGTTCGAGAAGTTTTGAAGTGATTTCTTATTCAGTTAGATCTATACATGGAAGAAATATCAACCAATGGACATTCTTAAGCAATATATACTTTCCTCAACCCATTGAGTAAAATAATGAAATCATAAAAATGTTATTAAGAATGTAATGATTCTCGAAGGTCAAGTAAGTTACTTTATTCTTCCAGTTCTCTGATCAACAAAGTTCAGTTTTTTTCACATTCTACATAAAGGTCCTACACTGAATTTTAAAGAGCCGTTATGTTGCTTCCGATATAACTATATTGAATTTGACCTCATAAACTTAAAGAAGGTTATAGAATAGTTTGTAGCACATCATATATTTCTTATCTTTCAGTTATTGCTAATTCATTCTCAAAATTTATGTTTGCCAACATGTCACCAACAAAGGGTTAAAAGCTGGGTTGTTATAATATTCGAGATAACAGCCAATAAAGGCCATAAGGTGTCTGTATGGACAACATTTCTATATGAATTTACCACAGAACCCCTAAAATCAGCTTATTTATATTGGTAATAAATATTTTCTGTGGTTTACACATCAGAATCTTTAGGGTAAGAATTCACTGTTTTAATGAACGTAATTTGTTTGCTCATGAATCAAAGTCTTTTTTATATAATTAACAGCTTACATATAGCTTGATGAGAACCAAATTATACAGAAGTCACCATTGAAATAATTGACTACACGTTTTTGCGATTAGTTAGAAGGTTCTGAAATAAACCTATTGTTTTCTATTTGACATACACTTAGACCTAACTTGTTGATATACGAAGATGGGATTCATATTTTATATTGGTAATCTTAACAATCTGTACGTGTCCCATAATATTTAGTCTCCCGAAATTTCAACCGCTTAGCTTGATGTTGCATACATCAGGTAAATATGACATGTTTCTGTCTTATCTATCATGGGTAGCTATGTAGCTATTTATTACTTTGTTCTATTTGATGATAAGTTTATCATGCTCTGTCGTTCACACTATGTGGTTACTTGTCAAGTTGTACAGTATCACTTCAGTAACACTTGTGTGGGCAGATTTTGTAAGTTTTTCTAAGGACGCTAAATTAACTTAGCAGTTATCAGTCTCTATTTTACACAAGTGACCTACTTAAATCCGTCCTAAAAACTCTACAACACAGTCAGTTCATCACAATTAAACCATGAGAGGACATCATGAAACATTCAATCTACCTCACCACAACACTAACAGTATAAACGTTGAGTAAGTAAGTATAAATAAATCAATTAAAACATTAAGGGTTTTAGCAAAGTTGTATACTAAACTGGATAAGATTTATAACTAAATTTAACATACATCATTTTTGGCATAATGTTATTTTTCATAGTTGAAAGCGTGAGTCAATTGAAGCTAGACCACCATAATAGGACGAAACGGCCGTCCAGTGTTTCCAGGTTTTCCATGGTGGTCTAGCTTCACTTGATTCACGCTTTCAACTATGAAAAATACTAAATCTCCACAAAACCCCTTCTGATAAATAATGTTATTTGCTTAAGTGGTTCGATAGATAGATAGACAAGTGAATAATTCATCGAACCATTTAAGCGACTAACATTAAAGCCCTATATGTCAAAAATGATGTATGTTAAAATTAGTTATAAATGTTATCCAGTATATATATATATATGCAAATGTATTGTTAAAGTACTAGTTCTGTCAGGAAATGCGAACAAGGAATAATCAAGATAATGTAACAGAAAGATTATAATACTGGATTACGTAATACACATAATAACAATAGATTTAATAAGTTAGTAACGAATTATAACGCGAATGTAGTAAGGTGATTAAAATGTTTTTGTTACAATAATTAAGAGTCATTGAAGGTAGATTTAGATGTGCGAAATAAATGAAGTGACATTATGAGCAACTATTAATAAAATAATGAGGAAAGGAGAAATAAGTAAAGGGAAAAATGCAGTATTAATAATAATAAATTAAGGTCAAGGCAACGATAACGATAGGATGTACTTCTCTTGTACGCATACATCTGTCTTGAGCTCATGGATGGTAAGAGCTTCGGCTATTTTTTGGAGTTGGAACCAAAGAAATCTAGATAGGTTTAGACGAATAGTATATACACCTTTAAAATCAAACTGTGGATCAGTAGAATGATTACAGTCGATTAGATGTTTATGTATGAATCTTTTAACTGCTTTCCTCTCACCCTTATAGAACCACGTTGGGATATGTCCCCGTATCCGTATCATATTACTACATTCCCATTATAATTCGTTACTAACTTAATGTATGTCCTATCCACTTCCAACGTCTTTTCCAAATTTCCTCTACATCTGGAAGCTGGTTTGTCCTCTCTCACAGAAGGCTGTTACCGATAGTATCCGGTCAGTGAATGTTGAGTATTTTGAGACACAATAAACATTTAGAAAAAGAAAAATATACTCTTTATATTTACAAGCTTTCGCTTTTGAGATACAATTATTGAAAAACAACAAAATACATTTTAACTAAAAGATTCATTAATTTTAATTGATAACTTTTAGAAAAGTTTATATTAAAATGAATGGCTATCTATATTTGATCTAATTTAGTATCAGAAGAGGGTTTTGTGGAGAGTTTAGTAATTTTATATAGTTGAGATCATGAGTCAATTGAAGCTAGACCATCATGGAAAACCTGGAAGCACTGGACGGCCATTTCGTCCTATTGTGGGACTCACTCCTCAACAGTGCGCATTCACGATTCCACCTTGCGATATTCCAAACAGCCGTCCAGTGCTTCATAATTTAATAATATTAAAAGTAGATTATAATTTCGTCATGATGTCATCCTAAGTACATTGATTTATGAATGCACTTGTTTGTATATAAATTTGTTAATTAATTCAATCAACATATGACTAACTGTTGAACATTCATTTTATTTATTATTTTGTTATTAACTTCATTTTTATTATCAGTGCATTTGGTAAAAATGGAATGTATTTTATCAAACTTGATAGATTATTCAATTTAAAATCATAGTGCATATTTTTGTTTAATTTAAAAAAAAGAAAGAAATAACAAAACCTGTGTAGGTTGAGTACTTTCTTATGATATTGAATTACATGTATCGGAACAAAACATTAGTCTCAATTATTTACATGTTAGTAATAATAATAATGGTAAAATTGTATTTAGGATTAGTACCTTTTTGCTCGGGAGGTAAAACCCGACTCACACGTCCTCATCGTGCCTCCTGGATCATGGGACTGTTTCCATGAACTAATGTGAGCGGTAACTCAGGTGATGAAGATCGGCTTAAACAACCACTCTACCTATACCTTCAAATGATGACGAAGGCTATAAAGAATCATTGCGTAATTATTATTGGCTCAATAAGAAAGAATAAATGAGTCTGCTCAAAAAAAGTACAGAAAGAAAGAAAGATGTAATAATTCTGCGTAAGCAATGCAAAAACAGCGGTTGAGCCCCGGTAGTTGTGCCGTACTTTGATGTAGCATTCTTCTCCAGAAGGGCCTACTAGGCTTCACCATGTTACAAGGGGGGGGCACATTTTGCTCAGTATCAGTTTGTATCTTCAATGTTCTTGCCTAAAAAATGTAATTAAATAATAATGAACGTATATTATTGATCTAATTTTATACAGACTAAATTATTTGATATGTTAATTTATGATAGAATTTTGATGATTTATTCGAATTCATTAATTTTGTCTTAGTTTCAAAAAACAAAACCTTGAATTATTTTTGTATGTCAATTAATCGTATATAGCCTCCGCCAAGGGAAGTCCTACTCACTGCCTTCTCGTGACATTACCATTGTTTACGAAATTGAGAGGACTAAAAGCGAATGCCCGGCGCTTCAACCGGGTTGGTGGACACTGAAAATCTACCTAGGGGAGTTGGAAAACCCTAATTCCAAACCAATGATGCACATGGGCTTCAGTGTCTTGAGGGAACAAATGGTGTATGAATCAATCGCTGGTCACCAGCTACCATGGAACTGCATCTCCTGACGATGCTTCACTGCCTTGTGGATCAGATCTTTAATTCAAAAGCTCCGGGTGTGGCTCCTAAGAAAACCACCTGCTTCGGTTTGGGCACCTAGGTAGTATCACAGCCATCACACAAATCAAATGAGATTTGTGCGGGGCATATATATCTGGTGCCCCTTTGTACCAATATTTATGTGTTTAAATAAATAAATAATAATCATTACCAAGGTTTGACTTGATGATTTTGAATAAATTGAGCATCAGGTAGATTGTTATAAACAAACTAATATAATTTAGAATATCTCAATCAGTAGGAAGATTAAATTTTTCAACGTTTCGCGACTCGGTGTAAGCCACTTCTTCAAAATATAAATAACCAAATCAAAATTAATCCAAGTTTAAATAGTACGTCAGAAAATTTAATTTTTCTACTCATTTGGATATTACAAATTATATTAATTTATTTATGAAGTTATTCTAGTTCAACTAAATGAATGAAAATATTTTAAATACACTTAAATAATTAAAATGTAATCCATTTATCAAAGGACAACATTCCAGATAGAGATATAAGATGGTTAAGTAAATTATTTCATGTACGAGATATCTATCAATTGATAAATAAGGTAAGTGTTGTTAATGTTAAATTCAATATGCCTTAATTATTTCTCACAGTAAACATTATTATTGTTGATATACTGATAATTAACCACCAATCACTGTGTTCATTTGATTCCCTTATGGACGATACATTGAAAGTGATATTTAATTGAAACTAATCTTAGGATAAAGATGGATAGTGGCTAGCAGTGGAATCCAGGACGCGCGTTTCGTCCCATTTGGGACTCGTCAGCTGGATGAACCTGTATCTCAAAGTTGATGTTCATTCTAGGACTCGAATCCAGTACCTTTCGCTCCAAACGCCATCGTGTTATCCACTCAGCTATTGAGTCCTTATAGCCACTTGCTTGTGCAACGGAGTGAATTTACTCTTAGGATAAGTTTATTAAATAACTGCTTTGTGAAACATATGGCTGTTCAAAAATTATTAAAACTTTGAATTGCATAATCCATAAAACTGAGAATACTTCTTGTGTTTATTTTCCGCCCACCCCCTTCAAAGAAGATTGAATCTATTATTTAAAGTGCTTAATAAAATTTACCACTTTTGTTTGTATTCGTTAATGTAGTTTAGTACGAGTAAAAAGTTTACTGTAGTATGTATAATGGATTCGAATGTAAACTATTGATAATAAAGTCTGTTATTAATTATCCATTAAAAGAAATCAACAGTAGTATTTAATTGATAATTGCTCAGTGATAAATATTCGATTATACACTTATCTTTACTACAGGTATGTCAAATTTATTCCTTTCCAAATATTTAGTTTGTGTGTTATTTCAGTTGCACAACTTTAAAAACTTTAAATAAATAAAATTCAGTGAGACTAGTGATAGTATGTGATAAACTACAAAACATTGACTTGTTGACTATTAGATTAGAAAAAATATGATACTAGACTAATTCAAAGCAGTTGATTTGTATGCTAATATTCTGATTCTCTGATTATTATTGTTATTATTATTATGCTTTCTAATGTCTACCATTCTTCTGAATGATTCAACAAGCAAATGAAAAAGAATCAGATGGGTTTTGTGGAGATTTCAGTAGTTGAAATCATGAGTTGATTGGAGCTAGACCACCATGGAAAACCTGAAAGCACTGGACGGCCGTTTCGTCCTATTGTGGGACCCACTCCTCAGCAGTGCGCATCCGCAATCCCGCCTCGCGAGATTCGAACCCCGGACCCACTATTGGATGCCGGCTCAGTGGTCTATCGGTTAAGTGCTCTGGCGTGAGACTGGTAGGTCCTGGGTCCGAATCTCGCGAGTGCGGGATCGTGGATGCGCACTGCTGAGGAGTGATTCCCACAATAGGACGAAACGGCTGTCCAGTGCTTCCAGGTTTTCCATGATGGTCTAGCTTCATTTGACTCATGATTTCAACAAATGTAAAAGATCATATTTCTTTACGTATGTAAATATGAATCTCAGTTAATTAATGAACTAATATTTTGTATTTCTGTAATTATTATTGTCAGAAAGGGGTTTTGTGGAGATTTAGTAATTTAAAGTTGAATTTATGAGTTGATGTAAGCTAGAGCACCAATGAAAACCTGGAAGTACTAGACAACCGTTTCTTTCTACTGTGTGACTCCTCAGCAGTGCACAGCCACGACACCACTCGCACGACTCAAACTCAGGACCTTCGGTCTCGTATGCGAACGCTTAACCTCTAGACCACTGAGTCGGCATCCAACGATGTTATTGTCTAACTTCAACCAATCCACGATATTGTGTGGCCATTCACCATTGTCTTCAGTGAATTACTGCCTCACAACAAACAATGTTGAACTCCACTCTAGGAAATACCTCTTGAAGCCAGTCACTAGTGAGCTCCTGATGATTGTTGTCAGAAAGGGATTTTTAGGAAGATTGTAGTCCCATACTAAAACGAAGCGACCAGATTTTCTGTTATGGTCTAGCTTTAATTGACTCATGAATCCAACTATTAAATTTCAGTGATTATCGGATTTTATGCCAATTAGACGATGAAGATTAAAGTAATGGAAAAATTAGATGAAACTTAAATTTCCAAGATTCCGATTACTACAATGGATCCAATGCTAAAATATAAACTTGAAATATTGAATGTGTTATTTGGCATATAATATTCTTCTAGGATATTTTATCGCCCTAAAAGTATTTACTGTTTTTTCATAGTTGAAAGCATGAGTCAATTGAAGCTAGACCACCAAGGAAAACTTAGAAACACTGGACGGCCGTTTCGTCCCATGGTGGGACTCCTCAGCAGTGCTCACTCATGAACTCACCTCGCGAGATTCGAACTCAGAACCTACCAGTCTCGCGCACGAGCACTTAACCGATAGGCCACCGAGCCGGCATCCGATGGTGTTAGTGTCTAACTCCGACCAATCCACGAAATTGAGCAACCATTCACCAGTTGTCTTCAGTGAGTTCCTATCTCACAACAGACGTGGTTTGAACTCCATTGGTTACTGCTTCTCACTAGAACTCCAGGAAATATCTCTTGAAGTCAGTCACTAGTGAGCATATTATTATCAGAAGTAGTTTTGTGGAGAATTCAGTCGGCATCTGACTGAAATCTACACAAAACCACTTCTGATAGTATTTACTGTTGTAGATTTTAAGCTATTTAAATGAACTTTTATTTATGAACTTATCATATGAAAAAAATTGAGGCTTTATAAAAATGGAGAATAGTTGTAGAACCTTAACTTCATCAATTGTAAATGAATACAATTATCTTTCACTATTGTTTTCCTTATTACACGCATATCAAAATGATAATGGGGTACACTTATTTTAGGCATGGTAACTAGATTATAAAATACAAAGATAATAAAAGATTATTTTAAAGCATTTTTAAAAAGTTATCGTGTGTATAAACCAACATATAAATCTGTCGTAGACAATGGAATCTAAAATAATAGATTCCTTAGTAAACAAAACACTACCAAAAGTATTCATGTTTGCTATGAATATGTTTTACCAAACCAAGGGAATTTCAAACTTTAATTTTCTATAATGTATTCACATATAATTTTGATATTTTCAAGGATAAATATCAGAAAAAGTTTAAGAAATACTTCAAAATACACCAGTATGTTAAGAAAATATGACTGATTGTTACTTCTAGCGCATACTTAATACAAAGGAATTTACCGAATAGCATTTATTCGTTTACTTTCATCTTTTACTACTACACTCAAGAAGTAATGTCACTGTCATTAACAAATATATTATAACTTATTATTTTGAAAAGAGTAGATATGAAGAATTAACTTTACAGCTTTACAAATGATTTCTTCGAAAATATAGTAGTTGAATGACGTTGAATGACGTCAGCAAATGTCGCTACACGAGTTAAGTTTTTGGAAGTGATCATGAAATTTTTGATGGATGTGTAGTAAATTAATCGAATAGCCAAGTTCTTCCTTAAAATACTGTTTTGCATGTATCTATAAGCATTCAAATAATCACATAATGGTTCATCATGAATATTTTGATTGTAAATTGCAGGTACTTAAGTGAAGTGTTAAAATGAGGCCGTTCCAACTAATGCTACCGCAAAGAAATTTCTATTTGAAGAGCAATCCTTATATCGGTCGTTTTTATGAAGAAGGTTAAGATTAATTACTGATGATTTAATATTACCTTACTGGACAAGTTACTTCAAAGCCTTCGTTTAATATTTAACTTAATAACAGTTCGAAATTCTAAACAATTTATTGATGAGCTATCGATTTTTCAGTTTTCAAGTATGATAATGCTTTGATCAAATGAAATTTATTAATTTGTATCCAGTTAATTCTGTCGACAAAAGAGACGTAACATGTTGGCATCGTTGTATTTTGGCATTAAAGATTAATATTATTCCAAAACACTGGTTCTGCATATACAATGAATACATGAAATATTTCACTAGTTAAAATTATTTATAATTAAATTGTATCTTTAATTACACAATCTATTTTTATAAGTTAACACATGTTTGTATTTGATTACAAGACGAAATGTAGCCCTAGAAATAACAGTTTAGCTTATAACTTAAAAAAATCACTAAATAACTACTTTTGTGGTCTGAGCTACTTATATCCATATAAGTAGTATACAGAGATAGTCGGGAATAGAATGTATTTCAGTAGAATATCGAGAAGGAAAGGACAAAAAACGGAAGGCAATTAGCATGAAGATGCAGGAATAATAAAATCTGAGATGATTAAATGATATTTGTAAAAGGAAGATTCAAGTTTGAGACAATTGATTGACATTTTGCAAATTAAGTATTTACTGTATGATTCTCAGATTTTACTTAGACGTTCTGAGATTTTGTGTTCAGATACATCCCCACTGGTGTTCTTGTTCACTACACTTCATTTGATTTTGTGATATGGGGTACTTTTTGTCATGATTTCAGCCTTTCTTTTCACCTGGAAATAACTTCAAATTTACCCATAAACTTGTAATTAACATGAACTGTTGTTTGATCACAATTTTTTACATTTCAAAATAAAGATTAGTTTTAAGGTTTTCACATTTAGCATGTTCGTTAAATGCTGATTACCATCATACCTGTCAATACATTTTTTGAAACAATCAGTTAAGAGTAATCAAAAATTTATGCTACTGCTAAACAATATTGATTAGTATACTACATAAATATGATAACTACAATATCTGTTCAAATGATTTGTAAATCGAATTTTCTACGCCTTTATTTCACAACTCAGGATCCTTTGTTTAATCAATAGCTGAAATTCTTAAACAATCATCACTTGGTTGATTTAGGCGACTACAGTATACCTATGTCGTAGAATAATGACGATAGATAATCTTTTGTTATGATAAATAACTCCCACTCCCACAAATATTCTCCTTACTACAGGTTTTCATTTTTCACAATAATCTTAAGCTCATCAAAGAAGCTTTAATTTCATATTCATAGTGAACATTCGTTGAATTTCTCTCCGTGCTCAACAATAATATATATATATATATATACAAGTCTTGTTATCATTTACATTATGATGAAATACCAAGAGCATTATAATTCTAATATAACCATAATTTCGAGAAACATTTCGAGCGTGTGCTGCCCTTACTTTTGTCCCTACGAATGCTGGTTACCAAAACGATCAATCTACATTATTTATTTATTCATTTATTTGAACTCACAAATATTGGTACAACAGGGCACCAGATATATGTGCGACACACAAAAACAATGAGAATGGGAAAAGAAAAAGATAGGGTACGTATAACAAAAAAAGAACGATAACAACCACAGATTAGTGTATAATAATAGTAAGAAGAAGAATAATGGGGGAAACGGAAAGGCACAACTGGAAAAAATTCTTTCAGGTAAAGAAGTTACGGCCACTTTTTTATGAGGAAGGTAATAGAATGTTACAGCAGGATCGCCACTGGCTTCTATTCTGAGCCATATCTGATAACGTCTCTAGCTACTGTGTTGCACTATATCACGAACCCCAGCCAGGGAGTCGTGAAGGACCAACAGAAACCAGCTCTTTGCAGCTTTCTTCATACCACGACACTATGTCATACACTGACCACCTCTCCGCTTTTTCCAACCACTCCCAGAGTCGGCAAATAATGCAAGACGTGGAATTCTCTGGGATGACATTCTTAGAACACGTCTAAGCCACCGAAGTCGATGTTTGAAGATGGTGACACAAATTGGATTATCTTCACTGGGCCCGAACACTCGATGCCGAACCTCTACATTACTAACATGGTGTTGCCACTGGATGTCAGCAATCCTTCGGATATAACGATGATCGAACACACAGAGTCGTCTAACATGCTCAACTAGGAGAAGCCAGGTTTCATAAGCATAGAGCAAAACTGCTTTCACAGACGCGTTGTAGATCCGATCTATTACAGACAGACTAACATCACGAAGGCGCCAAAGATGGCCCAGATTGGCATAAGCCGCTCTGGCTTTCATTATACGTGCATCAATCTCATCACTCACGCCACCATCAGAACTTATGCAGCTACCTAGATACACGAACTTCTCGGCTACTTCTATCCCGTCACTACTCAGGGCGAGTGCAAAATCAGCAATCTCCACAACCTCATACCTATACTTTGTTTTCACCTACGATATCGAAAACACATCTCAGGTTTGCACAATGTTGTTCAAACTTTCAAGCATGAGCAATAACACTGTCTAGAAAAATAAGATATTGGACAGGGTAAACTCCTGCTGCTCACAATGGTCGTTAAATTGTTGCAAGTGAGTTGTTCGGGACGAATAGCAGCTTGTCTAACTCACATCGAAATAGAAGCTACTCTGTTTTATCTTAGTCACATTTCTACTAGACAATACGTTGAAGCTAGACCGAGTACTGGAACCACTCTGTACTACCTAATGCGTCCGACATGGTGTATAAACGGCGCATTGGAAAGAAACCTTCGTAGGGAAGTGAGTTAAGTCAAAGATAGTTAACACGGAGTTGAAATGAATTATTCTATTAACTTACTCATTCAATCGGAGATTTTCTCAGAATGCTAGATGTTTTTGTTAACTCATTTTTCAACCTATCCTCAACCATAAAGTTTGATTGAGGTTGACAATGAATTAGCATCCTCTAATAATGCTATTTGGCAGGCTCGTGACCATATGTTTCAATCTTATGCTGAACAGCCTCAGTTTCGTCAGGTCTAGCCTCATTGTCGGAGAATTTGCTACACTAATACTCTAGAGACAAAACATTTCTTCAAGTCTTACCATCTTCTTTTGAAACCTGCAACAAATAACCATTCCATGAGGTTACCTGCACGTTATTATGAACCCGAAAGGGTATCTTGTGTTGACCGATAACGAGGTATGCGCAGTGAGGATTGATGGAAGCGTTGTGAAGGCCCTGGAACTCAGAACCGAGTATAATATTCCGTGTTCTGTAGACACATGATACTGTACTCCAACCTACTAAGATCAAGTAAAGTAAACTCTTTCACAGTGAGGCTAGGATACTTGTGACGATCAAACTTTCAGTATTTGATTTAGACGTAGAGCTAACAAACCAAAGTTCATTCAGTATAGCAGTACGAAGCATTTGTGGGTGGCTCGCATTGAATTACATCAAAACGTGAACTCTGTGCTCAATTTATTCAGTTGTAATTTAGGTAGTAAAATGAATTATATCTACAGTAAACAATACCTCAAATGGTACAACCTACGCTTTACAGTCAATGGTCTCTCTATAACAAAATAACGTACTGAGAACCACTTATAGTATTCTTAACGAGGTGAGATCAAATACCTAGATCAAAGAATTTAGTTGATTCCTGAAGGCAGTCAAAGGGCAAAAGTCATCGATCAAACGCCGTTGTAACTGTGAATCGAGTAGAACACAACCTTATAGTCAATGACCTGAAAAAATATCACAGCGAAATTAGATAATAAATGTTAATCTTAGTCAAAGTCAATTATTGAAACATCGGACAAAGGGGTCTGAAAACATAAGACGCAGTTGTGAAAGACGTGAATAATAGAGAGAATAAAAGAACAAATAAGTATCTATGTTGCCCGATAAATCTCTCTGGTAATCTATTAATTTGTATCGGTATATAAAACCCCGAAGTAAGTAGTTCTGTAATTCTTCTACATTATTGCTGGTCTCATTAGTTTTATTGAATCCACCCTAGCTGAAGGCGCTTGGTCACGCATCTGCACCAGATTGCCTGTAGGTACGTCGTGCTACGCATCCCTTGTATTGTCTATCCAGCCTCGATCAAACGCTCCTTAACATGTCGGCAACCTAAATATATCTTCGAACTCACTCACTGCTGACTTCTGATTTGACTGAGTTGGTATCCTTTGATTATATAGGTGGTACAAACAGATGCGGTTCATACTTTGAATGCCTGCGTCATTGTTAAATTTACTATCATATTCATTATAGATTCAGGGTCATAATTATTCTATTTATACTTGACTTTTTTGTTTATTTTCATCAAGTATGAATGCAACTACAATAACTGTTTTTACGAATGGTCGCAGACTGTACGAGGAAGAAGATGAAAGTAAAAGGGGAATGATGAGTTATTTGTGGAGCACCGGCTCCAGTCAGTATGGAGGTAAGATAATTTTCAGTAAGTGCAGTATATTCGAGCATTGTACTTACTACGGAAACGTAGTGCAAATCCTCCATGTCTGATCACACCTTGAACGTAGATAACTACCTTTTCTTTAGAGCCTATAGACTCCATGGAATAGGAGATGGTACAATTATCTAGTTTCTGTTGAATATTCAAGCTTATAAATTTGAGAATGAACGTCCTAATGCTATGGACGACTCCACCCAGGCTGCCATAGATTATTGACCGCACAATTATCTAATGGTAAGAAGTATATACAGACAACCGCATGCGAACACTAACTTTGTCAAATTGTTAACGAACATATTTTTCATTGATTCGCATCGACTGAATACGTTCAGAATCATCGAAGGTAATTTTAACCTATCGAACATTACATGCAGTTCGACATCGGTAGGAGGATGATACAACAATATGGTTAAAACATTAGAACTTTGTGGATGGATCCAACAAGTCCGAAAGCCGACTAGGACGAATAATATGCTTGACTTCGTATTTATAATCAACATCGACCCTCTCTCAGTGCACGCTAGTAGTGAACTTCACGTAAGTGTCCGTTGAGTCATATTGAGTATTGTACACCGTCGAACCCCAAAGCTGCAATTATGTACCAGAGCTGGCTGTTTGATCAACAAATCTGAAAGTACACTGAAATTCTTATTCGATGCTTACCATGGGAATCTTATTTTACCACAAGTAATATTGACACTGCGCCTCCCAACTTATACCAGAACCTCATATATTGCCTTCACTGTATTGCTCCAATTATCGGTCATGTGGCTTATAATGCTAATAGGGCCCAAAATACTTTTAAAACCTTCAGGAGAAAGCTGAGAAAATTTAAACACTGCTACCACAAGCAACATGACGTGTGCACCTCAGAGTATGCGTAAATTGGTCGATAGAAATGACTCATCTAAACGCAGGTATCTTATGATTATGGAGAATAAAGTCCTAGGTAGTAAAAGCCCATAGCTATCAATACTTCGACTTTTCAAACCTCGCGTGACATCAAATTCCCTTGGCACAACCTAGTTCTTCATGGTTAGCGGAAGCATTGATGATGGCCAGGATACTGCTTGTGAACAGTTTAGCCATAATTTCTCTCAATGCTACAACACTGAAACCGGAACCTCTATTAATACTTTCCCAGTGTTGACATTTAGACATCTATCCAAAATTGATTTCATATCCACCGACATCAAGTAGGCCATAGCTGTCCTGAAGATGTCCCATGACGGCGGATTTGACGGGATTCCCGCATTATTCGTGAATCACGGTAGTAGAGAATTTCTATTATTCTGTTTAAAACTGTTCAGCCTATCCATGGAATATGGAGCCTATCCATACGTATAAAAGTCATTGCTTATCACTCAAAATGGGGTCACAGAGCGTTATTGGTAGCCACAGGCCTATTACAGTGGGCTTTTTGGCAGCAAGAATCATGTGAAAAGTCATCCATGAAGAACTATTATCATGTTCGCTTTAGACAAGACTAGTTAGCCCTTCTCAACATGGGTTTATGGCAAAACAGAAGTGGATTAATTCACATCGCCTGCTGCATTAACCTAAATCTGGCTCTACACAAACATATGCTGTAACATCTCAACACTGTTCGTGACTTGGATTCGACATATAGCAACAGTTTGACCTTTTCCGAGCACATTGCATTTAAGTATCTAAACTTGGATAACCCACTGGATTCACGATGATAAATTTCAATAACATCGAGATTATAACCAGACAAAAAATATCTTGCCCATCCTTGAATATGGTATTCTAGTTTACAGTAATTTCAGGCAGAATGACTTGATGAACACTGGGGGTGTTCAAAGGAGGTTCACTAGGGCTGTTTCGGGGCATTCCGACAACAAATATTATCACCAAAGATGTCAACAACTCAAATAAAAACCTCTTTGGATCAGGCGCATTAAATTAAACTTTGTCTTTATCTACAACCTATCCCACAACCTATGCACCAAAGAAAATATTCTGAAGACTCCGAGAACCTATACAAACTTATGCCAGAATTTATCTTTTTATTTGCTACTCGACCGTGCGGAACAGATTCCCAGTAAACCTCCGTCACGGTGGAACTGTAACCCGGCTCAGAAGTTTCCTTGATAACTTTCTTTCCGAAAGTAGTTTGTGTCACCTATTAAAGATGAGTATGATTATCACTTAATAACGCGTGCCTGCTGGGAAGTTTCCCGAATCGTTTTTCGTGTCGGTCGATTTGGAGTTCCGATAATTGCAGGGTTTTCTGCAGTTTCTGGAAGACTTTACATACTGGTTATGATGCCAGCACCAGTCGGGGTCATCTGTCTCCCGTGGTCTAGAGGCAGATCGCCTACGTGTAGTGTTTCTTCGGGGATATGTAACCGTTTAAGGTAATTGCGAGATCTAAGATAACGTGTGAATGTATGACATAATTCCGTAATGTCATTCTGGGTCTCTTGAGGTTTTTCTTTGACTAAAATAACCTTGGCATTAGGAGATTTAGTTATTTCTAGGATGCGGTCAGCAGATGAAGCCAGCTTGTCTACGGCGTTGTTTTGAAACGAGGTCAGCACAGCTTGCACCTTTCGAGGTGGTTTAGACAAGAAACGTTGTTTGAATAGGCCATCATCGAAAGTTCTTTGGCCAATTACATCTCTCACTCTTAGCAACATGTCTATGGCGGAACCATGTTGTAGGTCCATATTATTAAGGAGCTGATCTAACCTTTGTCGATCAGTTAGATCTCTGCGTTTAAGAACAGATCGCTCAAGGGTTTTGTAAGTTTCCGAAACATCACAAGTAGACATACTAGGTGTGACATACCTGTTAAATTCGCACGGTAGTGCCTTGACTACTGCGAAGAATTGTGCACGTGTATCGTTCACGCCGTGCTCGTGGAATTCGGCTTCTGTGTAGCAGAGCCAGGCTTCGATGTTGTCTGGCCTGAAGGGAATTAGCTGAAATGAAGGTGGAGTCATAGTCTTTTACTTGAATACCTTAGGTATCTATTCCATCACGGTGAAATATCAAGCACGAGAATGGACGAGGCAAAATATGTGTATGTATGTATCCAAAAACACAGAAAACCACAATATATAAAAATAAGAGTAAAGCAATGATATATAAAATTCCAAAAAGGAACAGACAGTTAATGGGTTGGTGTACCAGATCATGCCGGCTAATCAATGAAGATGCTGTAGGTATTGTAGTTTTGCAACGCTTTAACCAGTAACACCTTTCACTATAAATCGTAACCACCTGGTGAAATCAAAAGTCAGAATGGAGGAGATTAGAAGGTATATTTGATATTCTATCAATATATCGAGAATCAACTGATCTAGGCTGGTTAGTGATTTCAGGGTATGTTGAGCACGGCATTACTACTCGTGATTTGATGCGGATGCATGACCGAGCGCCTTCAGCTAGGTGAGTCAATTAAAACCAATGTGGTCAGCATCCAATGTCGAACACTCACAGAACTGTTGGGGATGTCAAATCCCCATAACTTACTTGATAAGTGGCTTAATTTTGTAATTTTATTTTGAAAATTTGAATTTAGCGGTTTTCGCACCAAACGCGCTCTTTTTACCTTCACGTCATATTTCCCACTTTTAAACTATCTTGAACGCTATTGGTCCATCATTTCTTTGTGTGTGCTATTTATTAATGATGCCCAAGGACAATTTGTTGCTGTTTATATACGCTTGACTTTTTCCCTTATTTGATTGCTGTGCTTTTGGCTGCTACGGAATATAACTTCCCCGCTTCCAACTTGGACTTCTTACTCTAGTTAGCTGGGTCTGGGTCGCGTCAGAATAGCTAGCTTATCGGTCTCTGGTCACAAGTCTTTGTTCCGTTCGCTACTAGTGAATTCGTAACGCTTCAGATATAACAATTGGCGACGAGGCTGGTGCAAATATGGATCCTTCAAAAGTGGAATTATTGCTCGAGCAGCAGAGGAAACTTATCCAGATGCTAACAGAAACAAAAATAACGACCAATAGCCAAACAAGCAGTTCTAATTCTACCACTACTGCACCTTCAGTTGATGGTATTGCCAGCAGCATTTCTGAGTTTCATTACGATCATGAATCTGATGTTACGTTTGATATGTGGTTTCGGCGTTATGAAGATTTATTTAGATTTGATTTTGCCAATCAAGATGATGCTTGGAAAGTTCGTTTGCTGCTTCGAAAGCTGGGTCCTAGTGAACTTGATGAATATTGTAACCTGATTCTGCCTCTAAACCCACGCGATCGCTCATTCTCGGACACTGTCCAGTCATTGAGCCAACAGTTCGGAGATAATTCCTCGCTGTTCAACACACGCTACCGATATTTGAAGCTGACTATGAACGAAGACACCGATTTTCTGACGCATGTGGGCATTGTCAATCGCGAATGCGAACGCTTTCGGTTGAAGTCGCTAACTGAAGATCAGTTCAAAGCCCTCATCCTCATCTGCAGCCTCCAGTCGCAAAAGTTCAGTGACATTAGAACACGGTTGTTCAGTCGATTGGATCAAGACCCTAAGCTGACTCTTAATGATATTGCTAACGAATATCAACGTCTAATTAATCTGCAGCATGACACTACTATGGTTCAACGTGGTGTTTCTGATCGCCCTGAAGTACACGTGGTCCAACAACCAACGAAACCCGTTAAATCCGCCCCACCTATACCTAGTTCATCTCATTCTAACTCAGTCCAACAAGCAAAGACGAATCCTCCTGCTCCATGCTGGCACTGTGGTGCATGACATTATGTTCGAAGCTGCCCGTATAAACAACATCGTTGCAGGAAGTGTAAAGCTGTGGGCCACAAAGATGGACTTTGCCAAAATAAGAAGCCGAATCGCCCCAGAAGTACTAGAAAGTCTGCTCCCAAGCCGTGCACAAATTCGTTGAGTCTTGTAGCAACCTGTCAGAACTCAACCCCAGGTGAGAGAAAATTTATTACCATTAATATTAATGGGCATCCATTTAGATTGCAAATAGACACAGCATCAGACGTGACGATTCTTTCACAAAAATCTTGGATTAAAATGGGCAGACCACGTGTGGCGTCAACAACACAAAAACCTCGTACGGCATGCGGTAATTACTTACGTTTGTTGGGTCAACTACATTGTAAAGTGTCTTTTCGCGATTCGACGTTCACTGGGGTATGTTACATAGCACCAGTTGATCTTAATTTACTTGGATTAGATTGGTTTGACCAGCCGCATTTAGCGACGTCCCGTTAAACACCGTGTATCATCTAGTAAAGCAACCCCATGACCCGGAAGCATATTCAAAGGAACTAATTACGAAGTTTTCGACCGTCCTCCAGCCTGTTTTGGGTCGGTGCTCAGCCATGAAAGCAACACTTGGCATGAAACCTGGGGTTAAACCTGTTTTTCGTCCAAAAAAGACCAATACCATACGCTGCATTACCAAAAATTGAGGAAGAACTTAATCGCCTTTAACGTGAAGGAGTTATTACTCCTGTCTCTTATTCCGCATGGGCAGCACCCATTGTTGTTATGAAGAAGGCTAATGGCACGATCCGAATATGTGCAGATTTTTCCACAGGTCTCAATGCAGCCCTAGAACAGCATCACTACCCGCTGCCAGTCCCGGCAGATTTGTTCACTATGCTGAATGGTGGAAGGTTTTTTGCGAAGCTGGATCTTGCTGATGCCTATCTACAAGTGGAAGTGGCTGAAGAATCAAGAGAGCTACTCACTATTAATACACATTGTGGCCTGTCCCAGTATAATCGATTGCCGTTTGGAGTTAAGACCGCCACATCTATTTTCCAGCAGCTAATGGATACCATTCTATCGGATATCCCGGGGGTCGCAACCTATCTGGATGACATCCTCATTGTTGCCACAACGTCAGAACAGCTACGAGAACGCACAACAGCCGTACTACAACGTGTCAGCGACAACGGGTTCCGGCTACGCCCGGAAAAATGCCAGCTTTTCTTGAAGTCCGTGAAGTATTTGGGTTTCATCTTCGATGCTGCAGGTCGCAGACCAGATCCCGAGAACATCCGAGCTATAAAAACCATGCCCGCTACTACTTTTGGCGCTTCTTCTGAAGGTTGTAACTTTTTTTCACGTGGTTATACTTTTTCTTATTATTAGTGTTTCCTTCTAATTTAACAACATTTATTAGTGAAAAAATACTTTATTTCTGATAGGGCTCTATTAATTTGACACCCCATCCTGTGACTCAACGTAGTACATTAAGCTCACTATCTCGCACGCTGTCCACCTCTCCTCGTTCATTAACGTTAATATATTAGCTCTTAGCAAATATTGATCTGACTCTACCATAGAACTTTACACATCTAGTAAGTAAAGATATAACAGTCGTTGCTCACCCAATACAAAATTTATATTTACATTGGAAATACGACGGATATTCTAGTTTAACAACTAGCAACCAGTAGTATCTTCTATAATCGATCGTTCCCGGCCAAAGGAAATCAGAAGTCAGATGAGAAGAGGTAGGAAAGATATATTTGATACGTTACCAATATATCGAGAGGCGTTCGTTATTAGCTGACTATGGAAACGTAGGAGCTGTGTCCCACGCCGAGTTGCAACGTGATCTGGTACAGATGCATGACCGAAAGCCTTCAGTTAAACAAGTCCACTTAAACAACGTGGTCAGCATCCAATGTCGAACACTTAGAAAGCTATTGATTTTGGGGAATTATTTACAGCTACAACATTACTTCTAATAATGTCCAGGTCATCTAAAAAACACATAATCTCTCCTGATGCTCATAGCACGTGCAAAAGATCTAAATCGACCACTCACGCGAATAATGTGAAGCTTTCTAAACACACTGATCAGTCTGCATCATACTCTGATCTTCTTACAGCTACACTAGACATGCACCATGTACTTGGGCATGACCTGTCACTACCTTGCATCTCGCTTGTAGATATAAATAAGAATAATCACATACCGCCTAGCCCGACATTATTTGACAGCCCACTCATCCACGTTGTGAGCGGTATTAAGACAGTGCGGTTGACCCCATACACACAATAAATCCACGATCGGTCATGCTGTGTAGCGGCCAACAGAGTGCACATAAGCCCACCTACAGTATTCAGCCTAATAATGTAGATCTCGACTACTCACCCAAACATATACCTTATCCCCCAACTAAGTACGCACAAGGTGACCACCCGGTAGACACTTGCAACAAATGTGTATGCAACCATATAGACCATAATAATTTTGATATAAACTCTAATAATCTCACCAGTGATAGTTCTAAAAGCAGTCAAATAAAATCTAGCCTCACCCAAACTATTCAAGACCCATTACCGTATAAATACCTAATCAGTGTTCCGGAAAATCCTGATCTCGAAATTATAAAAAACACTGTAAAAATAATTGACCACATATCAGCCGAAGTGCTGAAAAGACTTCAGTGTGTGCACAATGTCATTGCGTATAATGTACCTGATAGTACGAACCTAAAGCTTGCTAAAAATACTCTACTACAAGAATGTGGACTGTCGCAATCTTGGTGTGTGGCAAGAAGATCACGTAAAGCACAGACTAAAGCCTCTTGTCCCATTCTATTTCAGTTTGGTAGTATCGTAGAAGCCAATCACCTCCTTAAAAGTCAGTCTTTACTGAGGCCTATTCCAACCTTTAAGAAAGTTAGAATCACCCATGACAAGACTGCTATCCAACGTCGAAACTCCAGTGAAGTGCAAAACAATCAACCCAGCCTACGTGGTAGCGGCGGTTACAACGTTGGCCATAGCGCTATCCCTAAAACACCATACCCCACCCCTCCCAAAAACGGAGGCACGTCGCATACTGCTACTAGTCCTATGAACAAGACTGAACACCAGGCAGCTGTAACTATTCACCCTAAGCTCAAACACTCAACTACATCAAAATGCTGACCCACCTATGCCTCTACAGTTTCAAAGCACTGTTCTTGTGGCTCCGATAAAAAGCCAAAACCCAACCCTCACACCAATCGCTCTAATAGCTATAACCGCCCAAACACTGTAACGCGAAATAATACTAAATTCTCTCTAAACACCCACAAGTACTCCAGCACTCTCAATACACAACATGCACCTACTCATAGCAGTCGAATGCACTACAACAAGCATAGTGAACTGGCAGTACCCCCTTATCCTAACGTGAGGTCACGCCCGACAAAAACCACACTTACACATGATGCCAATAAGCCATATAGCTTGAAACATGCGAGCTACAGGAATCAGCACAGCCCACACAACAGGAACACCACCCCCGGCAACAATGTCAGACAATCATGCAATAATTATTTGAAACATACAACTCCCCTGACTACTCATAATAGGAGTAAAACACCCCACTGCACACAAGGCAACCATAATGTTGGCATGCTTGGGGACCCATCTATCGATTCTAAATACTACCAGAGCCAAACCACCCTTTATAACTCTCTGATCTCCCCTAATTTGGCACACACACCACCTCATCCTTTTTTATCTCCCTCCCCCTCAACAGTATTGCTATGGGGTCTCCAAATGTTGAGGGCGGCAATCCCACTATCCTGAGGCCACCTTCTATATATTCCGACCTGATGGGGAGTGACACATCTTTCCCACCGTCGACAACTGTCTCTTGTCTTAAAAGCTCCTTGACGGAACATGATCACCCCCCAAATACACCGCCTATCCATTTAACTCATCCGCTTCTATCCAACACTCTTGAACATACTTCTTTCGCCAAACTAACCTCCGATCACCTTTCTCCCGTTAACTATACTTACTTACTTACTTACGACTGTTACTCCCAATGGAGCATAGGCCGCCGACCGGCATTCTCCAACCCACTCTGTCCTGGGCCTTCTTTTCTAGTTCTATCCAGTTCTTGTTCATTCTTCTCATGTCTGTCTCAATTTCTCGGCGTAATGTGTTCTTTGGTCTTCCTCTTTTCCTTTGACCTTAGGGATTCCATGTCAGGGCTTGTCTTGTGACACAATTGGGTGATTTCCTCAAAGTGTGCCCAATCCACTTTCAGCGATTCTTCCTTATTTCTTCCTCTGCTGGAATCTGGTTTGTTGTCTCCCACAGTAACTTGTTGCTGATAGTGTCTGGCCATCGGATCCGAAGTATCTTGCGTAGACAGCTGTTAATAAACACTTGTATCTTCTGGATGATGGCTTTCGTAGTTCTCCACGTCTCCGCCCCATATAATAGAACTGTCTTGACATTTGTATTGAAAATTCTAACCTTGGTGTTGGTTGACAATTGTTTTGAGTTCCGGATGTTCTTCAGTTGCAGATATACTGCTCTTGCTTTGCCGATCCTCGCCCTCACATCTGCATCTGATCCACCGTGTTCATCAATGATGCTGCCCAGATATGTAAAGGTTTCCACATCTTCCAAAGCTTCTCCGTCAAGTGTAATCTGATTGGTGCATATTGTATTGTATCGGAGAGTCTTGCTTTTCTCTTTGTTTATATTGAGGCCTACTGCTGCTGCTACACTGGTTGTTTTCTCCTGCATTTGTTGTTGCGTTTGTGATAGAAGAGCCAGATCATCCGCGAAGTCTAGATCGTCAAGCTGCATCCTACCTGTCCACTGTATTCCGTGCTTTCCTCCAGATGTTGACGTCTTCATGATCCAGTCGATCACCAGGAGAAAGGGAAAGGGTGATAGTAAGCAACCTTGCCTAACACCGGTCTTTACCTCGAATGAGTCGGTGAGTTGTCCTCCGTGGACGATTTGGCAGTTTAGTCCATCATAGGAGTTCCGTATGATATTGACTATCTTCTCAGGCACTCCGTAGTGTCGAAGAAGCCTCCATAGTGTTGTCCTGTTCACGCTATCAAATGCCTTTTCGTAGTCAATGAAGTTGATGTAGAGTGATGAATTCCATTCGATTGATTGTTCCACAATGATACGTAGAGTTGCGATTTGGTCTGTACACGACCGATCCTTACGGAATCCAGCCTGTTGATCTCGAAGTTGGGCGTCTACGGAATCCTTCATCCTGTTTAACAATACTCTGTTGAAGACTTTTCCTGGTATTAAGAGAAGAGTGATGCCTCTGTAATTATCGCACTTGCTGAGATCGCTTTTCTTTGGTATCTTGATCAGAAGTCCTTTTTTCCAGTCTATTGGTACGTGTTCGACGTCCCAAATCTTACTGAAGAGGATGTGTAGTATCTTGGCAGTTGCTGTTACATTTGCTTTCAGTGCCTCTTCCGGGATGTTGTCTGGTCCCGCTGCTTTGCCACTCTTGACTTGTCTAATGGCTATGCTGATCTCCTCAACTGTTGGTGGGCCAACATCGATTGGGAGGTCTGTGGGTGCTGCTTCGATGTTGGGTGGGTTCAGTGGAGCTGGTCGATTCAAGAGTTCTTTGAAGTGTTCTACCCACCTGTTTCGTTGTTCTTCAATTTCGGTGATTACTTTGCCTTCCTTGCTTTTCACTGGTCTTTCTCGCTGACGGTAATTTCCAGCAAGTTTCTTGGTTGTATCATACAGTTGTCTCATGTTTCCCTTTCTTGCAGCCTTTTCCGCTGTCATTGCTAAATCTTCCACATATTTACGTTTGTCGGTTCTGATGCTTCTCTTTACTTGCTTGTTTGCCTCTGTGTATTCGGCTTGTGCCTTGGCTTTTTCTGCTCCTGTTCGGCTGATATTGATTGCTGCCTTCTTGTTCCTCCTTTCTTCAATTTTATCCAGTGTACCAACAGTGATCCATTCCTTGTGATGGTGCTTCTTTTGGCCCAGAACCTCCTGACATGTTGAAACAATTGCCTCTTTGATACCTATCCAGTTGCTCTCCATTGAGTAGATCATGAAAGGCCTGGAACCTGTTGCTGAGGGCTATGTTGAATTTGTTGAGTTTGTCAGCATCTCGAAGGAAGGCCGTATTAAACTTTTGTGATGTTGTCCGCGCTGTTGTACAGTGCTTCTTGAGTTTTAGTTTCATCTTTGCGACCAGCAAATGATGGTCGGATGCTATATCAGCTCCTCTTCTGGTTCTCACATCCTCCATCGTCCTCCTGAACTTTTTGTTGATGCAGATATGGTCGATTTGATTCTGTGTAGTGTGATCCGGTGAAATCGAAGTGGCTTTGTGTATGTTTTTGTGTGGTAATATGGTGCCACCTATGACCAGTTTATTGAAGGCACATAGGTTTGCAAATCTCTCACCATTTTCCTTCCTCTCTCCCAGTCCATGTTGTCCCATGACGTCTTCGTATCTAGTAATGTCCTTTCCAACCTTGGCATCGAAATCTCCCATCAGAATGGTCAGGTCCTTGGTTGGGTACTTCTCGAAGATCGACTGCAGCCTATCGTAGAATTGATCTTTAGTGTCTTCATCGTAGTCGTTGGTAGGCGCATAGCATTGGATGACGTTCATTGTCATGCCCTCTCCCTTTGTTTTGAACGAGGCTTTGATGATCCTTGGTCCATGAGATTCTCATCCAATAAGTGCGTTTTGTGCTTTTCTGGACAGCATCAATGCAACTCCTTGTGTATGTGGGGCATTTTCTTCTTCATGACCGGAGTATAACAGAAGTTCTCCTGAAGACAGTCGTTGTTGTCCAACCTGCGTCCAATGTGTTTCACTGATTCCAAGCACCTCCAGGTTGTATTTTCTCATTTCTGCAGCAATTTGAAAGACTCTTCCGGTCTCCCACATTGTTCGGACACTCCATGTATCTATAAAAATTGTCGCTCTGGTTGTAAGAAGGTGCACCGGCCTCATGACTTCCGAAGGAACTCAGCTTTCATCATGAGACGTCATAACTATTCCTTCTACTCCCAGGGCAGAGTTTGAATGATTTTTTCTGGTTAGCATTTTTTTAGCGAGTTGATTTTCTACGGAATGGGGTCGCTAACCCCATGCCCAACCCTTCTCCTTTACCCGGGCTTGGGACCGGCAGTAACCCCCGGAGGAGCTACAGGCGGAGTTCCCGTTAACTATGCTGGTATTAAAATAAACAAACAAGAACGTAGAGCCAATACTCCCACTTTTTCCTCTTCTTATAGCAAAAGCGACAAACCACAGTGTTTGCGGCACACCATTTTACTAGACAAACACTCATCCTTCCTGACACTAATGTTAATCAATACCCGATCTATTCAGAATAAGATGACTCAACTACGCGCCCTATTACTTTTACACAACTCCTCACTTGTTTTGATAACGGAAAGTTGGTTGTCCTCCGATATCACAGACACATACCTCCAAATAGACACGTATGAGCTCTTCCGCTGTGATCGAGTCACCGAAAAGGGTGGCGGTTGTCTCATATATGCATCAAAAAACGTGAGGGCGGAAATCTTCAGTGACCATACCCTCAGTAAAGTACCAGATTCGGTATGGCTTACTGTACACACCCTTGAATGTAAAATACTGACCGGATGTATATATCGAGCTCCGAATACCCTCAGTCTGACTGACACCATTATAAGTGAGTCATTTGCTAAGGCTGCCTCGCTTGACTTCGCCTACAACCTTCCAACCATCAGCTGGAAGACACATTCTGGCCCACCGTGCTACGAAGGGATACTAAGGTCCTTAGACATACACGGTTGGCAGCAACATGTTAACCTGCCTATCCGAAATCACAACATTCTTGACTTGATATTCTGTCACAATGTCACACCAACATCAATGGTGGTTGGCGAGAAGTTCCATAACAGCGACCATAAAATAGTCTTCTGCACCCTTCCGATTCTTGCCAAGCGCAAAAAATTAAAGACATTAAATATGTGTTTCCAATATAGAGACTATGCAAACGCCGACTGGAGCAACTTTCGGTTTCTTATGAAGCAATCTGACTGGAACACTTACTTCACCAGTGATAACCTTTTACAAACACTGGAAATATTCAATACTACCACTGAATCTGCACTAGACACTACCATCCCTTCTAAAATTGCTTTCAAAACAATTGCTCCCTACATCAATAGATCTGTGATATTGAGATTGTTCACCTACACTCACCATTCAGACTCATGTTTCTAATTTTTGTGCTGGATTAACTATTCTACTAAGACAACCTATAACATGCTAACTCGGACTTTTACATGAAAACTGTGTGGCAGGCATCGGATGATGAAAAAAAACTGACTGTAAAGGATATGGTTGCTATTTTACTCAACACTCTACTCTCTATATGCACTCTATGTTCTTCCTCATTCCAACCTTGACTTCCCTCCTTCATTGGAACCTACTCCACCTTGATAAATACCACAACTCATTGTTCTTTATTACTGCATTCTCTCCTCTGGAGCCCCTAATCACAGTTCACTCTTGCAACATGAGCTAGTATCAATTTAATCTAATAATTTATCATACCTCCATCTGTTCCACCAATAAATGTTAAGCATTGATTATCGTTCATATCCAAATGCCTTGCTGCTCCTCGGTTTCTCTTTTATTTTTTCTCTTCAGAACCTTGCTCTGAGGGTGAAGCTATGTGACATCTGGAACAAGCTCGACGAACGCGCCTTCCCAAGGTCATAGCTCGAACCAGGAGCTCCACAAGCCTACTTTATAACAACTATAAACTTAAAAAGCTGCATTACATAAATACTTAGCACTACCGAAACCCTATTACACTTTTTGTCGAGATTGGATCTGGTATATAACGTGGACGCTATGCCCCTTTGGAAACTATTCTTATGAAAACACATTATATCTGAACGAATGAACTGCTATCAACTTTTATAGATTATAATTACTAAACAACCTTGCTTGGGATGCATACTGTGAACCAGTATATGTTGTAAATTGTAGATCATACCTGTAAAAATGGTGTGTACCTGCTATTGCAGAAATATATTATTATTATTATCAACCAAAAGGCTAAGTCTAAGCTACGAAAACTTAGGGAGACGTACTTTATATCAAAAGACTTTAGTGCCCTGCACCAGGTATACTCTGTACTTGAAGGAGTGCAAAGTCATCACAACAAAAATAAACAGACAGAAGAACGTACTGTGCTCATGGCTGCATCTAAAGTCCAAAACTTATGTCGGCTCCTTGCAAAACGCATGAGAAAGAACGAAGATCACAACATTCACTCTTTACTGCACGATGGCGTGACATTACTATGGCCAAACCATCATATGCAAACTGCTAAGTGAATGGTTTTCACAAAACGGGAATACAACTAATGCCCCAGATGTTAACATAAAATGCATAAGCAAAAGCTATATTAGCACCATAAACTTTGACATTAGGAGTATAAATACCGTCATCAAAACCCTTAAGCCGAAAGCGAGCTCTGGTGCCGATGATGTACCATCAATTCTCTATAAAATGTCAGGGCCGGATATACATACGTTATTGCTCAAAATATACACACTATCATTAGAGGCGGGTACATATCCTGAAGCCTGGAAGGTAACGTATGTTTTTCCCAAACACAAATCAGGACCGAGAAACCTGGTCGGAAACTACAGACCTATAAATATCACCCCAGTTATTTCACGCATAATGGAAAAAGTGATACAAAGTCAACTATCAGATCACCTACTTAAGGAAGAACTAATAGACCCATCACAACATGGTTTCATTAGAACAAGATCATGTAGTACGTCTGATAGACTTCTTTAACGAGGTTACTCGCATACTTGACCAGAAAAAGCTAGTGATTATACTTTATTTCGATATAAAGAAAGCCTTTGGTAAAGTACCCCATAATCTCCTAATCAACAGACTCCAGTCAGTTGGAATTATAAACCCCCTATTGCAATGGATTAAGTCTTTCCCCACAAACAGATACCAAATAACGAAGATTAACTCTACAACATCTACACCTCGACCAATAACCAGTAGTGTTGTGCAGGGTAGTATCTTGGGTTCATTGCTCTTTATAATTTATATCAACAATATATGCAAGTGCTTTACCACAGGTAAGACATACCTCTACGCTGATGACTTAAAAGTCATCTATAAAACTGACATTGGTGATGTACGTAGTACTACGCAAACGATCCAACATGAACTCAACAAAGTAGACGACTGGTGCAAACGCTTGGGGCTAGAGCTCAACACAGAGAAATGCGGTTGGCTATGTACTGGAAACACGTTACTTAAACTAGAACTAGCACTTAACAAAAACCCACTGCCCAGACTGACATCAATAACTGACCTTGGGGTACATTACTTTGACAGTCCTAACTTCTCTGAACATATCTCAACTAAAGCATCTCAAATGCGGAGATTGCTTGGCTTCATCCTTCGTAATTTCTTTCAAAACGAAACTAAAATCATCCTGTATAAAGCCTGCGTAAGACCCATCGTCGAATACTGCTCGTTCTTATTTTCCAACCTACGCCTATCTGATATGCTTAAGGTGGAAGGAATACAGCGAGACTTCACTCGCAAAATACTTAAGAACGACCAACTCACTGACAACAAATCCAGATGCCATATCTTAGGACTAGAACCCCTCTGGAAAAGAAGGCTTAGGTCTAACTTAATTCTTTATTTCAAACTCCTTAAAAACCTTACTTATTCCATATGTGATATAGCTCTCTACCAAGACTCACATGAATACAACCTTCGAGACAAAGTATCCACTGTCAAAATTGAAAAACACAGATCAAAAACTCGGGAAAACTTCTTCCTTATCAAGTACTCATTAATATGGAACAGTCTTCCTTCTGAAATACGCATGGCAGACAAATTACATACGTTTGCAAGACTCATTGATCAAGCCCTCACCTGCACAGATCTGGCGCAAACAAACACATCCACGTCCCACACAGACATCATAGGCTCTCTACATATATAGACTGAATTGCCTTATTTCCCTACCTTGTAGTTGTATCAAATACTTTCCCCTTCCTAATTCTTTTAAATTGAAGTAGACAGGCAACTCACTGGACCTATCAATACTCGGTCGCTAAACGACGCTTACAAATACCCTAAAACGTCAGAAGAAACGCACAATCAAACGCCTACTGCCAGTGGTTGTACAACCACAGAACCTGTCACCCATCAACCGGTTAGCATAGAACAAAATAACCTCAGCGCGAATTTAGTGTGAGTTACTTCTTGTCTATTATTTATCAGTTTTTTACTCATCTGTATGCTATGTTGCCTTGCCATTAATATTACTTCACCACTCGTTATCTTACCTTATCTGTAACTAATATAAATCTACACTTTTCCGCCTACTATGGTAAACAAATATCCTACACTATACCCCTTCTAATGCCTATACTCTTATTCGTAACCTACACTTTACTATATAGTCAGTAAAAACATTGCATCGAAGCCTTACCCACAGTCCATAATTTGTAACTGTCTGATAAGCTTGTAACATGGTACTTATAGAAATAGTGTTTTCCAACAGGATGTGAAACACAGAGCATTGTGTGATATGTATCCGAAAAATAAGCGTAAATGAGCCTAACATCACAAAAGGAGGGAGGGTGGAGTTACTGACCAGCAAGCACTGATGGTGAGGGCGATGATTTCAATCCACCCGTGTTTGTGGGGCAGAACATTTTGTTTGTATCAGGCTCTTTATGGATGAAAACAAGTCAACCAATCTGTGATATTGAGGTTGTTCACCTACACTCACCATTCAGACTCATGTTTCTAATTTTTGTGCTGGATTAACTATTCTACTAAGACAACCTATAACATGCTAACTCGGACTTTTACATGAAAACTGTGTGGCAGGCATCGGATGATGAAAAAAAACTGACTGTAAAGGATATGGTTGCTATTTTACTCAACACTCTACTCTCTATATGCACTCTATGTTCTTCCTCATTCCAACCTTGACTTCCCTCCTTCATTGGAACCTACTCCACCTTGATAAATACCACAACTCATTGTTCTTTATTACTGCATTCTCTCCTCTGGAGCCCCTAATCACAGTTCACTCTTGCAACATGAGCTTGTGGAGATGGGACCATAAAACCTATTTTGTAAATAATTTTTCATAGTTTACGCATATATTTTCATATTCTGTACATTTAGCATTAAACAATTGTACTTGTTGTTTAAGTGTATTACTTTGAATACTTGTAACTTGATTTCCTTCCGTTTTAAGTACAACATATCGTGACACTGTTACTGCTCCTCAATAAATGCACTCTAATTCACATCTGCATCGTTCTGCCATGTCTGCTAATATGTTAAATGAAATATTAATTGCATACCATCTACGTTTATAGACAATTGTGACATTCTTATTGAATTCTACGCTTGGTAAACCTACTGGATCTATATCGTCCATATTGGGATTACTAATCTTTTATAATTGTGGATTATTTGGACCAAACTCAGCCGAACACGCAATAGCCTGAAGACTTAAGTAACGTCCCTTATTTTGTTATTTGTGTGTAATTAACTTATTAACTGTTAATTGTTACATAAACTATAGACATAATATTTTTGTTGCTAATTTTTGGTTATCATACATTTTGGTCCACCACAAGCTAGTATCAATTTAATCTAATAATTTATCATACCTCCATCTGTTCCACCAATAAATGTTAAGCATTGATTATCGTTCATATCCAAATGCCTTGCTGCTCCTCGGTTTCTTTTTCTTCTTTTTCTCTTCAGAATCTTGCTCTGAGGGTGAAGCTATGTGACATCTGGAACAAGCTCGACGAACGCGCTTCCCCAAGGTCATAGTTCGAACCAGGAGCTCCACAAGCCTACTTTATAACAACTATAAACTTAAAAAGCTGCATTACATAAATACTTAGCACTACCGAAACCCTATTACACTTTTTGTCGAGATTAGATCTGGTATATAACGTGGACGCTATGCCCCTTTGGAAACTATTCTTATGAAAACACATTATATCTGAACGAATGAACTGCTATCAACTTTTATAGATTATAATTACTAAACAACCTTGCTTGGGATGCATACTGTGAACCAGTATATGTTGTAAATTGTAGATCATACCTGTAAAAATGGTGTGTACCTGTTATTGCAGAAATATATTATTATTATTATTACCAATATCTCTGCTCTACGATCATTCCTGGGATTGGTTAGTTATTACTCAGCCTTCGTTCCATCAATGCATGACATACGCGCCCCACTGAATTATCTTCTGAATAAGGATACCAGCTGGAACTGGACAAAGAAGTGTGAAAACGCCTTTTGTAAGCTGAAGACAATTATTAGCTCAGAACTACTATTAACGCACTACGACCCGTCCTTGCCAATCATCGTGGCCGCAGACGCTTCAGCCTTTGGGCTCGATGCTGTCATTTCACACCAGTTCCCCGACGCGACAGAGAAAGCCATCATGCATGCATCGCGAACATTAACCCCAGTAGAAAAAAAGTATATCCAGATAGAGAAAAAGGCTCTCGCACCGGTGTTTGCTGTGTGGCGGTTCCACAAATTTTTGTACGGTCGGAGGTTCACACTCCTTACGGATCACAAGCCTCTTCTCGCAATTTTCGGGTCGAAGTCTGGCATACCAGCCCACTCGGTAAATCGTCTTCAGCGATGGGCCTTGGTACTCTTGGGTTACGATTTCGAAATCCAATACCGACGCACCCAACAATTTGGTCAAGCAGATGCCTTATCACGACTCATTAATGATCATTCAGCGACTGAGGAAAATATGGTAATCGCATCTCCGCCAGTAGAAGATCATGCCATAATGTTATCTGACGACTGCAGTACGGGCGTTGCCGGTGTCCACGTCAGACATACAAAACGCTTCAAGGAATGACCCCGTCATCAAGAGGGCAATGAGCTATATCACCAATGGGTGGCCGTCTGTTAAGTTCGATGGAGACATGAAACAGCTGTATCACCGGCGAGATTCACTATGCATTGTAAACGACTGCGTGACATTTGGTGAAAGAGTGGTTGTGTCAGAGTCTCTTCGCGCAAAAGCGATGAAACAATTTCACACTGGTCATCCCGGTATAAAGCGTATGAAGTCTATCGCCAGAAGCTATGCTTACTGGCCCCTCATGGACCGGCATATCACGGATCTAGTAAACAAATGCGTTCAGTGTCAACAAGCTGCGAAGTCCAATGCGAAGGTGCCGCCGGTCCCATGGCCACAGCCTGAGCATCCCTGGTCTAGGATACATATCGACTTTGCCGGTCCAGTCAACGGAACCACTTATCATGTCGTGGTCGACGCCTTCTCAAAATGGCCGGAGATTGTACCCGTCACGCCACCAACGACCACCCAGACGCTGAAACATTTGACTGAGTTGTCCGCACGGAACGGATTACCGGAAGTGATTTTATCCGACAATGGTTCGCAGTTCACCTCGGCACAGTTCCAAGAGTTCTGCAAACGCCTATCCATCAGGCATCTTCGCGCCCCACCTTATCACCCACAATCGAATGGGCAAGCAGAAAGGTTCGTGGATACGTTCAAGAGGACTGTGATTAAGTCAAAAGGAGAGGGGACGCCAGTGGAAACACTGCAGAATTTTTTGTTCACCTACAGAACGATCCCTAACGACACACTGCCGGAGCAGAAGTTCCCCGCAGAGATCCTCATGGGAAGACGGTTGAGGACTATTCACAACTTGATGCTGACGAAAACCACGCCACCACTAGCACAAACCACGTCCCGGAAACTACCCACATACAACGTTGGATGCCCAGTATTCGCTCGGGACTACAGAGCAAATCGTGGTCCTTGGATCGAAGCACGTGTGGTTGGAAGGGTAGGGGAAGTCATGTACGAGGTTGAGGTGGAAGCGGACAGGTGGACCAGACATCGAAATCAACTACGCAAGTGGTTAACGCCAGCGCGCCCATCGACCGAAGTAAAGATTCCGCTGGACGTACTATTGGATACATTTAATCTGTCGGCAGCCCCAACGCATATAGAAACACAAAAGGTCGACCTACGATCACTGCGCCAACGGCGGAAGACAGTCAGAATGCAAGTGACCCCGAAGAACGTTCATTATTAGAAAGGGGAGGTGTTGGGGATGTCAAATCCCCATAACTTACTTGATAAGTGGCTTAATTTTGTAATTTTATTTTGAAAATTTGAATTTAGCGGTTTTCGCACCAAACGCGCTCTTTTTACCTTCACGTCATATTTCCCACTTTTAAACTATCTTGAACGCTATTGGTCCATCATTTCTTTGTGTGTGCTATTTATTAATGATGCCCAAGGACAATTTGTTGCTGTTTATATACGCTTGACTTTTTCCCTTATTTGATTGCTGTGCTTTTGGCTGCTACGGAATATAACTTCCCCGCTTCCAACTTGGACTTCTTACTCTAGTTAGCTGGGTCTGGGTCTCGTCAGAATAGCTAGCTTATCGGTCTCTGGTCACAAGTCTTTGTTCCGTTCGCTACTAGTGAATTCGTAACGCTTCAGAACTCTTTATTTTGGGGATTTATTTACCGCTATAAAGTAATGGCCATCTGTAAACTTCATTAGTTCGGGCTGAAATGGAGATAGCCATAGTTTCTCCATCGTGATGAATGAAAATGCGGTTATTTCTGTAGTCCTTAAGTTTACATCATTACTACTTGACATATCTTCCATTCTTTTTCCGCAATATTGGCGAAAATTTCGTTGTGACCGATTCTCTAGGGATGTTCGTAAAAGAATGACATAACACACCAGCGAATTTTTCAGAAAGAGGGTTTGGGTTGTTGTCGTATCATAGATACTGTGACAGTTGAGGCGACTTCACAAACTCAAGAAAAACAATTTCGCAAAACATAAGATTCATCTTTCCAGAATTTGGGGGGATGAGAACCACGACTTCCAACCCTTAGCATATGAATAATTTGAGCTTTAGACGTCCAGTTTAGCTTTATCACGAGTTTGTTTCTTCCCTATGCGCTGAGATAGTGGTTTTGACATATTTGAAGGCTTTCTACAAGAGAAACATCTCTGAAAATATATCAAATTTAGACGTTTAGTTCATCGGTTTGTTAGGTCATTCAGCCCTATAAAATTTAAGATTTCTTGTCCACATGCGGTTTTGTTTTGTCTCCGAAAAAACTCTCTGTCTATGAGGCAGTAATTTGTTCACGGATTACAAAGATCACTTTACTGGGACAAAAACAGCAAAACAGAATTTACGATAATAATTTATGACGTCCACAGTGTCTCATAATGAGTTACTTGTCTATGAATCCCTGTTAATCATTCAAAACATACTTTTGGATCCTGTGTGTTTATCACTGAGAGGTTTGTGTATTTGACCGTTATCTGGGAAAAGTGAATACTCTGATCAAACTTATCACATATTTAGGATGAATCTGAATCATGTTAAATTCAGAGTTCAACAGAAGGTCACCTTTGCAAGTCTCATATATCTGTCGCTGTTCATAATTTTCCAAAGTAAGTAGCATGTAAGCATTTGATGTTGACATTGTTCATGCTACTTTTAATGAACATACCAGTCGATTAAGACACTTGATCAAGCATCCCTGCCAAGTCGCGTTTCAATCCTTGGCTTAACTCACCTACTCCGAAAATTAGACAGCTTAGAAGTTAAACGTTAAGATATTTCTACCCATGATCTAAATATACATCCCTAACCTCCATTTCTTTCTTCAGTTATCCAGTGAATGTTTCAGAAAAAGGGAGCAAAAGCTTTGAGTTCAGAACCGGTGTCAAACGTTGGTTTATTCAAAGGTCCACACATACAAATCATCCCTCAGGCTATCACTGGTGTCACCCTGCTTAAAGGTTGCAGACTGGGTTAACAGGTGATTAAAGGAACTCGTGTACTTTGTCTCAGAATCCTTGAGCGTATGATTTTATCTGTAGCCAACTGTAGATTACCAATCAATTGGAGGCGAGCTATGTCAAATCCTACGTTCAGAATAGGTACGAGATGTAAACCATAGAACGGTATTCCCGCAAGCTCAACCGGAACAATTGTTAAGATTCTTGAAAAGACTATTCACAAGGGG
Source organism: Schistosoma mansoni (assembly GCF_000237925.1). Lineage (NCBI taxonomy): Eukaryota > Metazoa > Platyhelminthes > Trematoda > Strigeidida > Schistosomatidae > Schistosoma > Schistosoma mansoni. The sequence continues at coordinate 47,672,554 of NC_031502.1, forward strand.
TTCTTTATGTATCTAAATGAAAGTACTGTTTATCTAGAAGGACGAAACAGTTTAAAAGAAGGGTGTTTATGCCTTACGAACTTTATTATTATTCACAAACATCTTATGGGTACATAAGTGTTGTGAAGAAACTATTTCGGGCTTCCTCAAAAATGCAAAAATACACAAGTTTCAATAATGTTAGCATTACATTCGCCATGTTTGAGAAAGGAAAGAAAAGGAAAATAAATATTAATAATAGAATAGTAATAATAAATCAGGTCCTGTGTAATTGGCAAGAATTTTGAATTGATTTTAAAGAAGGAAAGGAAGAAACTAAGGAAATAGAAATAAAGGAGACGCGGAATACGTAAGTAGCTTAACACAGAACAAGAATAAACAACTGTGTATGTATCGCAAAATGAGTAATAAAAAAATAAAACAAAATAAATTATTGAATAAATAACTTATTATTGCGGTAAGATATGATGTTAGGATAAGTGTTTGTGCAGTCGTAGTTTGGAGTGATGCTATGAAAATCTTAATTAAGTGCAAAAGATAATCAATATGTATGAGGTCTATATGCATAGTAAAGATAAAACGAGTCTGAGAAGTTGACTTGAGCGTAACAAAAGTTATTGTCTTAATCCCAAACTTCGTAATCTTAAGAATAGTATTTATTTAGAAGGAAAAAAGGAGAGATAGGGAGAGAATAGAAATGAACACATAGTGCAAGGGTCCAACTATGATAATAATGGTGTAATGGATATGGACTTCTGAGATAAACGAATAATTAAAAAACAATAAAATAAATAAATAAGGAAAATAAAAAAATAACAATAATAGTAACAATAATAATAAACCTTTAGTGCACACGGATAAATACATGTAGATTTATGTACCAGTATACTCAAGAAAGCAAGTGTGTTCAGAAAGGTTAAAAGTTAGCCATACGTACAGTGTTCATTGACGATAGTGCGGTTTACTATAAAATTCCACATGGCTGGCTGTTATCTACGTTAAGTGATGTCTAGATTTAGGGTGAAATACTCATGTGAATAAACCATTTTTAGATAGACGAAAACGGGTCAACTCTAAGTTGCTAAGTGGAGTGTTCCAAGATACAGCTTCTAGACCAGTATATGAATGGCCTATGTAGTTGGCTTCCCAGTCGACTTGTCCACAGTATTTTTAATAAAGAACTTCCATCCTTAATGTTATTCCTTTTTCTTGTCTTTTGAAGAGAGAAGTTCTGAGGCATACTAGAAAAGTGAAGATGCCACAAGTATCCGGAGTTTGACAACACCTTTACCAGTTACACCTTTTGTAGTCAAAGTATACCAACCCAGTCAAACCGCAGGTCAAAAGCGAATAGGTTCGAAGGTATATTTGATAGGCTATCGATATATCGGTAAGTGGTCAATCTAATCTGTCTAGCGCTTCTAGGAGATGTGAAGTACGGTGTACACACTCGTGATCTGGTGCGGATACGCAACAGAGCGCCTTTAGTTAGGTGAGTCCAGCAAAACTCATGTGGTCAGTTTCAAATATCTTGGACTCACAGAACTCTTTATTTTGGGGATTTATTTGCCGTCACAAAAGTTCGCAAGCCCAGAATCAGTTGCTTACCAACTGACCATAGACTTTATCATTAAATCGTTAACGAGTAGAATACCTTGTCTCGAAACCTGATTAGAGCCTCTTCTATCGATGCGATTAGGCAAAATCCAGAACGTCTGGACTCTAAACACTTGATTATAACGGGCGACATAAACTCCTGTCCTTACTGAACTGAAACTGAATACAAATTTAAAAGCACCTATTTTAAGTTTGTTTGAGTCATATACCCAGACCAATATGTGCAGAGAATAACGATTAAATGTAAATAGACTCAACGTCGCATGTAGCTCCTCTATAGTTAATGCTAGTCCCAAGCACGGGTAAAGGAAGATGGTTGAGGATGGAGTTAGCTAACCAGAAAGGATAATTCAAACCATTTAAACTCTGCCTTCCGAATTCAAGAAAGAATTATGACTTCTCAGGATGAAAGCCGAGATTCTTTGGAAGTCACAAGGCTGATGACAATTCTAACAACCACAGCAACACTTTTTATAGGTACATGGAATGTCCGGACAATGTGGGAGACAGGGAAGACCAGTCACATAGCAATGGAAATGAGGAGATGCAACTTGACAGTAAGCGGAATCAACGAAACCCATTGAACTCAAGCTGGACACCAAAGGCTAGATATGGCAGAGATGCTGCTGTACTCTAATCACGAAGAAGAAGAAAACGCTCCACATACTCAGGGACTTGCTCTGATACTGTCAAAAGAGGCACGAAATGCACTTATAGGATGAGAATCTCATGGATCCAGAATAATCATAGTATCTTTCAAAACAAAGAAGAAGGGGATTACAATGAATGTTGTCCAATGTTATGCACCCACCAGTGATAGTAAGGACGACAATATAGATCAGTTCCAATCGAGGCTTCAATCAATCATAGCTAAGTGCTCAAGAAGGGACCTCACCATCCTGATGGGAGATCTAAACACCAAAGTCGGAATGGATAACACCGGGATATGAAGATATAATAGGACAACATGGACTGGGAGAGAGAAACGGAAATGGGGAGAGACTTGCAAATCTATATGCATTTAATAAATTTCTTCGAGTCACTGTTGAATAGGCCAGCCCCATGGAATCCACCGGAGATGGAATCAGCACACACAGACCCACCTATATCTGTCACTCCACTAACGATGGAAGAAATCAAGATGGCCATCAGACAAATGAAGAATGGGGAAGCAGCAGGAATTGACAATATACCAGCTGAAGCACTGAAGTCAGACATTGAGGTAACTGCAAACATGCTTCACTTTCTATTCAAGAAGATTTGGAAGAAGAAAAAGTGCCATTGACAAACTGGAAAGAAGGACATCTCATCAAGATACCAAAGAAAGGAGATCTGAGCAAATGTGAGAATTACAGAGGCATCAGTTTGTTATCAGTACAAGGAAAACTTTTCAACAGAGTGCTGCTGAATCGGAAGAAAGACGCAGTAGACGCCCAACTTCGAGATCAACAGGCTGGATTCCGTAAAAATCGGTCATGCACAGACCAGATTGCGACATTATGGATCATCGTGTAGCAATCAGTTAAGTGGAACTCGTCACTGTACACCAACATCATTGACTATGAGAAGGCGTTTGACAGTGTGAATAGGAGAACATTATGGAAACTTCTTCGACACTATGGAGTTCTTGAGAAGATTATCAATATTATCCAGAACTCACACGACGAACTACAGTTCAAGGTGGTGTATGTAGGGCAGCTCACAGATGCATTTCCAGTAAGGACCGTAGTCAGACAAGACTGTCTACTCTCCCCCTTCCTCTTTCTTCTGGTGATTGTCTAGGTTATGAAGACCACGACATGTGAAGGGAAGCATGGAATACAGTGGACCTCTCAAAACCAATCAGATGTTTTGGACTTCACAGATGACCTAGCCCTCCTATCTCATACACACCAACAAATACAGACGAAGACAACTAACGTAGCAGCAGCCTCTGCACCAATAGGCCTCAACATACACAGAGGTAAAAGCAAGATTCTCAAATACAACGTGGAGAACGCCAAGCCAATCACACTTGATGGCGAAACTGTGGAAGATGTGGAATCTTTCACGTACCTGATCAACAGCATCATCAATGAACAAGGAGGATCTGATGCAGACATAAAGGTGAAGATTGGAAAAGCAAGTGCTGCATTCCTACAAGTGGAAAATATATGGAACTCAAAAAAACTGTCAACTAACTTCAAAGTGAGAATCTTCAATACGAACGTCAAGACAGTCCTACTGTATGAAGCTGAAACGTGGAGAACTACTACATCCATCGTCATGAAGGTACAAGTATTTATAAACAGTTGTCTACTCAAAATGCTCAACATCCATTGACCAGATACTATCAGCAACAGCCTTCTGTGGGAGAGGACAAATTAGCTTCCAGTGGAAGAGGAAATTAGGAGAAGACCTTTGAAGTGGATCGGACATTAAGGAAATCACCAAACTGCATCACTAGTCAAGCCCTAACTTGGAATCCTCAAGGGAAGCGGAAAAGAGAAAGGTCAAAGGACATATTACGTCGAGAAATAGAAGCAGATACGAAAAGGATGAATGTTAACTGTAAAGAATTGGAAAGGATTGCTCAGGACAGGGTTGCATGGAGAGTGCTGGTGTGCGGCCTATGCTCCTCCATGAGGGGTAACAGGTGTAAGTAAGTAAGTTAGTTACTAGACTCATTTGGTGAAAACTACTTCTACTTTGCCCAAAAACACTTAAACCACCTGACCCATATCGATAATACAGCGACATAAATTCTATGAACTAGGAGCATTAGTGGACAAATTAAGACCACTTATTGTATCTCTGACTGAAACTTTGTTAGTCTGTGACTCCGATGTCACCCCGAAATTATCCGGATATCACTGCTTAGGAGGTGAGAGACATAGATGCAGGAAAAAAGGTGGCGTCCTTCTATTCATAGTCAATAATATAAATATCCGCTCCTCTGTTTGCGAATCCTATGATAGTGGAAATTGTGAAGTCATTAGCTGTGAGCTCACTGCCAGATGTCGTACAATTGTACTTGGTGTCATATACCGCAGCCCAATTGCCTTGACTTATGACTTTAGTTTAGAGCGCATGTAAGATCCAAACCTAAATTCCAATAGGTCTGGATGTGGCCGAATAACCGTTGGATAGTTTTAGACACTCGTGTCCCGGTTTAAATCAAAACAAGGTATTATGGTTGACACGGTTCTGTAATTCATCATATATACAAATGTACAAATTTACCTAAACGAATATTATCACCCAGTTATTCAACCAACAATTGGTACCAAAATATTCGATCTAAATTACAATAAATAGCAAGGTGATAAGAAATATATGAGAAATTACCAAAAACACCAAAAGGTAATTGTTATTCTATCCTTTCTGGATAGATCAAGTAAAATTCCGTCTGAGCAGCTGTTTTATAACACAAAGTGTTTCAATATCTGGGGAAGTGCTCCAAATTACAACCAAAGATGCACAACCCCAGTCAAATTCAAACCGCGCAATCAAATAGCGAGCAGTCAATATGGCAGACACCAGGATAATAACAATTAAAACAAACTAGATACAGTTCAGTAAAGAACATAGAGACTCAATGAAGAACGATAATAAAACCAAGAAAATTAAACGTCAGTCTTAATTAGCATCAAAAATGTTAACAACATATACAAATAAAGAACGCGCAAGGAAGAAATCACAAGTGTATGCATGGAGGGATTTTCACTTGCAAAATGGATCCAACAGCGCATTCAGCTATGGAGTGCAAATAACAGATGCTTGATATTAGGAAACTTTAATGTACCTGACATTAGTTGAACTAAGATGACCAAGGAAGGATCCATCAACTCCTTTAATAGTAGGTACCTAGTAACAGTAATGGAGCATGCATTAATACAGCAGGTATCCAAAACCACTCGTTTCGGTGTAAACCAAGGTTCTTCTCAGTTATACTTGGTAATCACTCCCGCGACTGAGGATATTGCCAACCTAAATATTCTTCCACCGTTAGTGAATAGCGATCATGCTGTTTTGTCATTCACGTTTATAGCTAGTGACATGATTAGGCCTCGCCCAAATGTATGGAGAGCTAACATATCAACCATTCAGGGGTGTGCTGCTAAGATAGACCGGTCAGTAGATACTAGCTCATCAGTTGGAGAAGCATAGTCTATATTTAAAGGTAAGTCTATTTCAGTCACGTCCTCGTTCATAACATACCTGGTACCAAGTAGACCGAATAATAGTCCACCATGGATAACTAAACAAGTCAAGAAACTTCTTAGAAGTAGGAGGAAGTACTGGAATATGTTCATCTCTACTGGCTTAGAACAGTTTGTAAGATTAGAAATACTTGTAAAGCGTTAATTAGTAAGACCAGACGGTCATATGAAAAAACAACTGATTGGGGATTGTAAATATAGTCTGAGACGGTTATTCTCGTATTTAAAGTGGCGAACGCAGAGAAGTTATGGAATCTCATCACTTTTGGTACAAGAAAATCCATTAGTTTTGGCAAGAAACGATATTGAAAAAGCTGAAGCTTTATCGGAATATTTCAGTAAAGTGTTTTCTGTCAGTAATTAGGAGAGACCACCGCAATTTAACAAACTGCAAGGATTAATAAAAGGCAATAGACCTCCTATCCTTATTACTGTATACTGAAAACTGACCCGGCGTTTTTAAATCAGGCAGCTTTCGGACTCGGTGATTGTGGGGCGTATCTGCTCATTTCGAGGTGATCGAAGTGCTAATGCATATTTGTACCTGATATAAGAATATCTTAGACTTGTTAAAAAACATTTTCCTATGGTTTTTTGCCCACTTGACCTGTATTTACATGAATCTTGTTTCATACATTTTCGAAAGTGGACGTCAATTTTGGGTTCAGGAAACACATTTTTTGTTTTTTGAAGTACCATGAGGTATGTTTTTCATTCTGAACAGGCTCCATGCCGCTATTTCGTGTTCTGACTCGCAGGTGGGGGCACTTTTGGTTTTACGTGTAAGTGGTACACTTTAATCTTTCCACTAAATTAACGTGATCACTCGGAATATAGTGTAGCGTCGAGTTAAGTTTAACTTATTATCCGACGCACCAGTAAGAGACATTGAAAATATTTTCTCGGGTTTCAATGTTGGAACTGTGTTTATAGAGAGCAAGAATGTTTCATTTGTATAGGTTCTTGCAGTGATGTATAACATGTAGACAGCTACTCATCGCCGTTACCATAATTTTGAATAGCATCCTGAAAGTGATGTACAAGATATTCGTCGACTTATGTTAATTGGTGGCTTGCTTACACTGTTCCTACATGGACTAAATAAAATTTTCGTTCGATTATCACCATGAGTCGTTTCGATGTAAATGTAGAACATTAACCGGAAGAGGTGCTTACATTCCCCACTGAAAAATGTGTTTCTAAACAAGCAACTTGGTAGTTGATAGCTTTTTGTTAGATGGAATCTTTTTGTTAGAGTACGATTTGTTTTTAGATTCAGCATCATTGCATGAATCCAGCTGTATGAAGTCTTGACAAATTCAGTTATGTTCTGCCAGCTTAAACTGTGGTATGTTTAGTGGCTTTGTCCAACAACTGTTCTCGTAGCATAAAGTCTGGTAAAAATTATCAAATTATGATTATAGTGTGTTCACAACAGGCAACTTTTCAAGTGAAGTTGGTGAGCCAAATTCACCATCTAAGCCGTTTTAATATTCGACCTTTAACTGTTGTTCAACAGATTTGATAAGTCACTATATCTTTAAACCTGGCACAGTTGTGATTCAAAATTCAGGAAACAGATAAATTGGTTTGAATTGACTTCATTTTCATTGGCATAAACGTACATTTGTGTCTTTCATTTAGAGGCTTTTAGGATATCTCGGTTTCTCTTACAGTAGATGAAAAAAATACAGATCAGGTGGAACTAATTACAACATATTGAATCGGTATATCCGAGTAAAAAGGAATTAACACTATCTAAAACTCGAATAAGGTGATATTTCACTTGCGCAGTTTAGCTGAAATGGTTGGTCCAGTACTCATTCGTTTTGGGTGCTAAGAAATGTGTCCGTGTGCATCTTACAGTTTGTTGCCTTCTCGGGTCATCCTCTCCCGTCTACTTCTCAATCAAAGGATAACCTTTTGTGTAGATATTCATTTTTCTGCCTGTAATATTCTGTACGTTTATTCTCTCTCTATATATAATTCAAGGTTGAAGTATGCTGCCCTTACGAGCTTTGAAGACTTTGCGACTTCAGCATATCACTCGAAAATGTTTATATACTTCAGCATTACGCTATCAAAACCCTACCTCCAATGAACCGTTTTTAAATGGAACTTCATCCAACTATTTAGAAGACATATATGAAGCATGGCTTCAAAACCCTGATAGTGTACACAAGGTATTCAGTCAAGCTTAATAATAACAGTTAGTCATGGGACATTTATTTTAAATGTTTAGCTTCTGGAGCTGCCCCAGGAAATGCTTACGTTCAACCACCTACTTTGGGTAAAGAAGGTTTGAAATTGGCACAGCTAGCCCCACAAATCACTGGACGGGCAGTAGTACCGAGTCTTAAGACCATCGAAGACCACCTCTCTGTTCAGGCTATAATCCGTTCGTATCAAGTGAGTCCAATAGCTTAAATTTTATTGTTGTATATGCTTAGGATATTTTTTCGCGTTCATTGATTAGTATTTCACATATAGTCACTCGGCATTCTGTGAATGTGAACAGTTTTGTGTTGGCATTCAGTAAGTGTATGTAAAAAATTTTCAATGAATATGAAAGTTCACCAATAATCGTATTATTCACGGTCACCTAATTAAAAGTTTTAGACCTGAACCGCTAAAGCGTTAGTAAAGAAGTTATTACAGAAGCATATGTTTTATAATGTACATTTCGAATGAATCTGTAACAATACGAAGTGCAATTGCTAGTAGTAATTTAGTTGTTTTTTCTAGTGCCTCCGATAAGCTATCAAAACTTTGACGTAAATCTAACTGAAGTTACTCAACATCTATCTTCCCTTACCATGACACTGAGATAAGCAATCGTATATCAGGTAAGTATACACCACGTTATCGTTTTTTACAAACGTGGTTATTGAAGATGTAGGATAAGAAGACTAGTTATCTCCAGTTTCAAATGACTGCTTTTGACTAAGTAACTCAACTAACACCCGTCCCCCTATAGGATGCATGTAGCCAGATTTTCTTACTTTCGTTCATAAAAATGTATACAGTCAATTTGCGCGCTTTGTATTTGAACATGCTCCCGAATCGCTATGTTATTGTCGTAAACTTTTTCTCCTTTAAAGATGTCTAAAAAGATATCCTGAATAGTAATAATTTTCATGAAGAAATATCCCATCGAGATTACCGAACTATAATTTACTTCTAGGCATTCACGTTCTGCTTTTGTAAAGAGCAGTTACTTTTAGACTCCATTGTTTTCTAGACTTCACTTTGTTGTTATCTGGTGCACATCTATTATTGTGCGCTTTTTTCGGTTGATTAATACTTCTTGCCTCACATTTCGTCTTCCTAAGATATATCACTACTTAACAGAGGTCTGGATTCGGTCGGGGACACAGTGTGCCACACAAAACACTGTGAAGAAATACAGGGAATATCCTCCAGTAAAATTTGCGACAGTGTTAAGAAGAAATAGACAAAGGGAAGTAGGAGGATTGGATTTGAGAAACGCAGATATTTACTTACACATTTAAGCAAGTCGATGGATAACCTCGTACTTCAACTTAGAAAGAACTGATTCGACCCTTAAAGCTCTGTTTAGATTTTTGGTGTGAAAATCATCTGTATTCCTTCTGATAGCTACAACAGTTCGTCTAACTTTCTAGCGAGCAAAACACTTATTCTAGTCGCTAAATCAGTGTTTTTTAAAGGTGAAAATCTTATGGCTTGTAGAAATAAATTGTTATTGAGGCTTGAAGATCGCTACGATAGTCGTTTTAGACATTAATTCACCTCGAGCTTTTAGGGTGATAGCTTTTACTCCTTTTAACATTATAAACATCTGGTTGCATTTATTCACCTATACTTTGTGAAACGTAACGAAGTCAGGTAGTTTTTGCTGGATCAAATAAATTTTGGTAAGTCCACAAATATCGTATATTGTGTTGATGCTTGACTAAACGTTTGAAGCGTTATTCAGTCTCTAGGTCATCGCATCGCCGATCTTGACCCATTGGGGATATTGTCTGCCGATCTGGACGATTCTATACCCCCCGAGTTGTCGTTGAGTTTCTACAACCTTGGTAGGTTGATCTTAAGAGTGGTTTTACTTATCTTTGAACGGTTTTATTTTTGCCATATTTTATATTGATTTTTCACGTGTCTCGTATGTATTAGATGCGTGGTCATCTTGCTGCGCATCTAGATCCTCTAGGTATTACGTCTCCAGAGCCTGGCATAGCCAGATACATTGTTTATCAAAGGTACCTAGGTGATAAAAGTAAGTCTGTCAGATATGTTAGGTCAACGTTGTGCAGTCTTAGTTTGTAAATTTGTTTAAAGTTGTTTTGTGTCCGTATGATCTCTTATTAATGAAAACGAAAATATTGCATACGATTCGACTGTTTACACTTATCATACATGTTGTGTTTTAAATATCGCCGGATATTATGAAAAGCATGCTTTTTCTTTACAGTGAAGATGCATCATCCTGATAAATGCTAAGCAGAGACTGTAATTTTAGGTATTTCAACTGCTTATTCCAAATATTTAAACAAGCATCCCGAATTTGTTTGTACGAAAGCTTATTATTACTGTTCACACATACCAAAACTTTGGAATCTAGGTTTGTGTTTCGGGTTGGGTTTTGTAGGTCGGCTCTATTGGATGTAATTTGGCTTTTTAAAATAAATAGTCTAATTTTACTTTCAAAGTACACTATTCATGAGTTCAGAAGTGAAGGCTAATATTTAAAATCGTCAGTTTGTTGTACTTTCGCCTCGATGTTGTGATATAGGTGCATGCTGTGAATGGGAGTTCATTTTGTTTATTTTCTTTTGGGCAAATGTTTGAACAATCATTATTCGTAATTGCCACTAATTTTAATCAGTCTTTTGCTGTTTGCAGGCGAGCCCGATCTGGATAAGACGTTTAGGCTCCCACCTACCACACATATCGGAGGTGATAAGCAGGAACTTACTCTACGAGAAATCATTAAGCGTTTAGAGGTGGGTTTTCGGTAACGTAATTTTGATGTATAGTCATAGCTTTTGATTCTGGGTTGGTATTTTTATTATTTGCAATTATATCTTGGTAGTTCGATAACTAATAGACTTAAGTTTTGTTGTTCAAACGAGGATCTTACGATAAAAGCCATATGGTTAAGAAAGGATCTTGTGTGGCTTCTTCACTCATATAAACGTAAACGTAGGTAATAAAAGGTTTTCCAGTGAATTCGTTCAAGTAAATAAACTGTTGATTATTAAGGAATTTTTTAGTAGATGTAAAGTAATTTTGGTTCATTTAATCAAAATCCGTCTACGATTCAAAAAATTATTGGTTTTTATATATGGTCAGTAATAATACAACTTTTTGAGTTTTTTCGAATTGAAATGGACTTTTACAATCTTTATTAACAAGTTTATTTGTGATTGACTTTTAAAAAAATTTCTAGTTTTGTTATATTATCGTGACAGAACTTTTAAACCATTGAGCTGTCAACATTTTAAGCTTATATTGGATGATGTTTAAATTCAATGAAGATTGAATTTTGTGAAGTCATAACTCTTTTACTGGTTTTATCTTGCTTCTGAAATATTTTCTTATTAATTTTAGGATGTTTATTGCAAACATATTGGTATTGAGTACATGTTCATTAATAGTTTAAATAAATGTGATTGGATAAGACGAAAATTTGAAACACCTGGTTCAATGAATTTATCGTCTGAAGAGAAACGTTTAATATTAGCTCGTCTTGTCCGTTCAACACGTTTCGAAGCATTTTTAGCAAAGAAATGGAGTTCAGAAAAACGTTTTGGACTTGAAGGATGTGAAGTGTTAATACCAGCAATGAAAGCTGTTATTGACTCTTCGTCTGCTCTCGGTGTTGAAAGTTTTGTAATTGGAATACCACATCGGTTAGTTCTTTTACTATTTTATTAGACTGTCTTTGAAGACTGCTGATTACGTGTATATTTCTCAAGGTAACTGTTATTAGTTGTTACTGTTTATTGGTCCTTCTCAAAGGAATGAATTGCTCTCAATGTTTTGATTAAACTACAATAATTACTTTTTTGGTTATTACGAAACACTAGTTGTTGCCTTGTCATGGTCATGACTACGTGACAGTACTTATGTATTTAAGTCATATTGGCTTGAATACTTCAGTTTTCATCAGGTTGTTTAAAAAAAACATTTTATGATATTCAGCATTCACTGTAACAGTATTAATAAGTATCCTATTGTGGTGAAGAATTATACCGTTGACATATATTTACAAGGAAGATGATTAACTAACTGGTTGTTATTCTTTTAGTACTCGTTAATTATGAAGACTTAAATCTATTAGTTTATTGCAATACATTGGACATGCATGAGACGTTTGCACTAAAATTAATTGTCGGATGTGTACAAATATTGTATACTAGAGTGTAACATATCAGTCTACCTTTTTAATGATTATTTCAAATCTCAACTTAATTTTATTAACCATAAGGTGTTCCATCCGAAATTCATGAAATTAACAATTATTTATGAATAAATTTGTAGAATGTAATGGAGCTGTGAACAAATGACATTAGTTCAAATGTTGGAAGCTAATTAATACAGGTATCTTTTCTAATTTAATATATTCCATCATCCATAGATGTTCAAGTTTGTAACTAAACATATGATAGCAATGGAATCTGTATTCTTATGTTAGCTTATTCGTACAGTTAGTTTATCTATACCGTCAAAATGATTATGAACTTATATAAATGTTATGGAAAAGTTATAAACAGTTTGAAGCAATTAGTCCCTTTAGTAAATTTGGATATTGTAATAAGAAGACATAGTTCAGATAACCTTCGTCTTCTTATTACACTATAATCGGTTTGTGAACTCTATAACGTGCCGCTATACTTTTTCTCTGTTTGTGAACTCTATAACGTGCCGCTATACTTTTTCTCTTTACTATTCTCAATATTATTTCTATTTAAGCCAGTACTATTGTAACATTTTTCCCTAACTTATTTGTTATGTGATGTATTTGTCTTTTGTTAAATAATACTTTTGCTTTATGCTTATCTCAAGATTGATTGCATTTATGTAAACACTTGTAAATAATCGTTTAATTATTTTCGTTAGTTTATCATTACTCCGGGTTTTTTTTTCTAGTGGAAGGTTAAACGTTCTAGCCAACGTTTGTCGTAAGCCTTTGGATGATGTATTTTGTCAGTTCGACTCTAAATTGGAAGCTTGTGACGAAGGTAGTGGTGATGTGAAATATCATTTAGGCATGAGCCATCAACGATTAAATCATATGACAGGCAAGATGATTAATCTCGCAGTATGTGCTAATCCAAGCCACTTAGAGGCTGTTTGTCCAGTCGCTCAAGGTAAAACAAAAGCTGAACAGTTTTATCGGTAAGATTTTACTGTTATTTTGTTGCAATTTACGTTTATGAAAGATGTGTAAAACTATATGAATTGGTGTGATGTAGAAAATAAGATACCGCATAGTAATAGCATCATCATTATGATCTGAACGTGATACAACGATTTGGATATTTATTTTTGAGTTGTATGAAAGTAACTGGCTTATTTATGTGACTGCAAAATGAAGGTTAACTATATTGGGTTAGGATCCATCAGTTAGTCGCAAGTCGTTCAGATCACTGACCATGCAACTTTATGATTTGAGACTTTATCAAATATAGCTTACGCTTGAAGTCAGAGATAGTTTTCTAGGATCGTTCACGTAAACACTAAGAGTCATTTTCGAAACAGACTAAATCTCCATTTATTCTGTTACTTGAATATTGTTTTCTCTTGAAGTTTTTGCTATTAGTATTGTATTGATTTTTTCATGTTAATATCATAACCTCATTATTTTGTTTTATGTGGTGTCTTCCACCAAACCAAGTTATTTAATTCACTTTATGTTGTTTACTTGTATCTCTCCATTGTTATTTAGAACTGCAATTGATCAGTCTATTATTGACATATGTGTATCCTGTCCGGACTGCCTCGATATTGCCTTAATTCACAAGCTTTATAAGCAAATATGAATAGTGGCTAGCAGTGAAATTCAGGATGCGCATTTAATCGTATTTGGGACTCTTCAGTTAAATGTA
>NC_031502.1:47686665-47702186 GCF_000237925.1 Schistosoma mansoni
AACTGAAGAGTCCCAAATACGAAGAAATACGAGTCCTGGTTTCTACTGCTAGTCACCATCCATCTTTGCTTATAAGTTATTCAATACTTCATTATATAGGAAATTTATTTTTATTCATTAATTAATACAAAATGAAGTATTTGTACTGTTCAGTGTTAGTTTTTACATGAGATCGCTTCACATACAGAGTTTGTAGTCGTATTTATTATTTTTTATTTGGCTTGTAAATTTGAAATAACATTTTTTTTCTAAAAAGTGACACTTAAACAATATATTCATTGTTGTTTCTTCATACTCTAGGGGTGATACTGATGGAAAGAAAGTTATGTCAATTTTAATTCATGGGGATGCAGCATTTAGTGGTCAAGGTGTTGTTTATGAAACTTTCCATCTTAGTGATCTACCTTCTTATACAACTAAAGGTACCATTCATATTGTCGTGAATAATCAGGTAAATTTATTCAATGATAAATACAATTTTGAGTTACCTTCAGTTATTTATTACAAAGAGATCACCCTTACTAGATAAAAAACAAATTATCTAGTGAAATTCTGTTTGAGTATATTTTTAAAAATCGGGTTTTCTTTTGTGTCTTTACTGGCCTAGTTAATTCTGTGACCCATTAAATCTTTTCTGATTCATCTCACACATTTTGATTATCTTAGACGAGATTTCAGTCTAATTATTGATTTACCACTACTGTTTCATTGATCTTCAGTGTTTTTTACTGTTATAAAAGTAGGTAAATATACAAATTTCAGTTATGATGAATATTCCTTAAATTAGTATCCAGAGTTTAGAAGTAGTTCTCACAGTTCTTATCGAGTATTCGCTGTCCTATTATCGTAATGATCAATGTACTGATTACTTTAAAATTGTCATCCGATGTAATAATGACAAGTGTAGATTGAACCATTTGACAATTATTTGATTTACTATTGTGATAATATTTAGGTTAGATCTCTGTAGGTATAAATAACGGGAATCAATAAAATTTTATAAAGATCAAAGTTGACTAAACTGGTTTTAATTCAACACTTTTTACTACACAACTATTCATTAATGTTATTCTGGTTAGTCTAAGTATGTTGTGTAAATTACTCATGATTAAATCTACTAGCAGTTCAACCAATGAAAATTTTGCTACAAATTACACAATTGTTTTGTTTAGAATATCAGAGAATCATCTTGTTTCTATTTTTTTCTCATATACAATATAATTTAGTTCTATTTTGAAAAACAAAAAAATCAAATGTCAGTCTTTTGTAGGTCAAGGGTAGATTTTAAAAATGTACTTTACTTGATCAACTTATAACTGTTCATCATTAATGTTATATCTTGTGGCCGAATGGGTGCCTAGTTAATGTGTGACTTGATGAGACCGCCAATCAGAGAGCAGCGAATTATCGATAGGACCAGTGACACACGAAAGTCGTACGAGCAGTCTAGAGCGCTTATCGATCCTGCTTCTGTCTAGTCCAGCCAGTTAAGTCCAAAACACCAATAACAGCATCTGTGGTATGAATCATTGTATTTCAAACATACTGAGTTTATATACCAAACAGACTGACCACATCGTACCAATAAAATAGAAAATAACATGTGTACAAGAGTTAGCCAAATGTGGCTGTGAATAGGGGGAGCAGTAATTAATAGACTGGGTATAACTCAGGAACGGTAGATCGTTTTAATTTTTTTTTCTCTTATTAGCAGTTTATTGAAATCAAAGTGATTTTTTTTTACTTTCGAGCGTGTATACTTTCTAATTACAGACAATCTAATAAATTTCGTTAAGGGTTTTGTTCAATTTCGTTCAATTTAAAGATAGTTTCTATCATGTTGAACTAGTTCCAGCCAAAGAACTACTGCAAACTAAGGCGCTAGTGAATAGTTGTTTTCATTTTTGTTTGGTATTTTTCAGCAGTTTATAATCATGAACCAATACGGATTGAACTCAGTTCTTATGATAAGTAAACTGTCTGCAAACCAATAACTCTTAACCATGTGCTCTATATTTACAAATTTGATGAATTCGTCATGAAGCGCCGTCATTATCTAATCCAATAAACTAAATAAGGTACTGATTTTTATGGATTTCCTACCTCCAGCTCGCTCTATAATCTATGTAGTGGGATAGGTCAGAAGTTAACATCATTGTTTATCAAGATAGTTTGTAACAAAAATGAGTGCTTTAAATTTTTACTCTTTTAATGGGACATATTTTACAGATTGGTTTTACCACTGACCCTCGTATGGCCCGTTCATCACCATATTGTACTGATGTTGCTCGGGTAACAAATTCACTTATTCTCCATGCAAACGCTGATGATCCTGAATCAGTCATGCATGTTGCAAAAGTTGCTGCTGAATGGCGATCTGAATTTGGAAAAGATGTTGTAATTGATCTTGTCTGTTATCGCCGTTCAGGTCATAATGAAATGGATGAACCAATGTTCACTCAACCACTTATGTATAAACGTATTCGTGAACAACCAACTGTATTAGAACAATATAGTAAAAAGTTAATTGATAGTGGAATTGTCACTGAACAGGAATTTAAGGTAAATTAATATCAATTTCAGTATTTATTTGAATAGTTTAATTATTGCCAATGTTTAATTTTGTATACGAAGTTGTTCTCATTATTCATATTAAGTCAGATAATTATAAATCACTGACCGGATAATTCAGATATTGGTTTAAACAATAGTGTAATGATGCACCCTATGTTTTCAGAAGACATTAAACTACATTGTACTACTCACTTCCGTAAAAAGGATGGTCCTGTTTATATTATATCTGGTCATGAGGTTCTGTTCTGATATGTGGCATTAAAAGTAAAATAGGATTGGCCACTGAGCGTGGACAAACAGGCACTTAGCCTACTGACCATTAAATATGTGGTTTCTACTCCGGACTCATTGAGTGTAACTGCTTGTAATTGCTGTTGAGTAAAGTATTATCTAGTGTTAATCTGGTTCTGTATTCCGGGTCGTAAATTCTGGTTTTGATATAACGTAACTAATCTTATCAAACTTATCAAAACAACCAATTTATTCTACTGTCCATTTAATTAACTTGTTCACTTCCTCAATCATTAACAGAGTAATTTATCTGTACAAAACTTGCCTCCCAAGTCATACTTTTTGTTATGACGGTCGGAATTTCCTTCGTCTACACGAATGGGACGTCAATTTACTTTAAACAAATATCTACACTAGATTCCCTCCCAGTGTCTATTCTAAAGGACTTCAATACAACTCCGATCAGGAACACGTGATTGGCCTTAACAGAACGTAAATATATTCCTACACCAACAACCGACAACACGCCGTTGCAATCCAGCAACAATCAATAATAATAACAATAGGAGAATATATAACTCATCTAGTACCTGTCAGACTATCTACGAATCTGACTAAGCAAACAACCAATCATTATTATTCTCGCCCATACCATCACTTTTGTGTTTAAGATTAAATCACTGACCAATAAAACAACTGCTCTCTCCTCTAAATTAGAACAATATAAATAGTGAGAAATATAGCTTGATAAAACCTTTATTCATTTTTAAATAGATTTTTCTGTATTTACTGGAAAACATTTCATTTATATCCTATATTATATTTCAGGATGAAGTGGCTAAATATGATCAGATATGCGAAGATGCTTATGAATTGGCTAAAAAGCGGACAGTCACATATAATCGTGCTTGGATTGATTCTCCATGGCATAATTTCTTCGAAAATAAGGATCCAATGTACTTACCTAATACAGGAGTAGAAAGTGATGTCTTAGAACATATTGGTAGGTCTCCATGGGGATTTTACTGGAATGTTATCGTTCATAACATTATTTCCCACCTTATACGTTATCTCTGTCCCGGTCTCAAGCTCGGATAAAGAAGGAGGTTTGAGGATAGGGTCAGCAACCCTACCCTGTAGGAAATAACCCTGCCGAAAAAAACGTTAACCAGAAAAATGCAATTTAAACCATTCAAACTCTGACCTAAAAGTTGTGGGATCGCGATTTACAA
Organism: Schistosoma mansoni; assembly: GCF_000237925.1. Classification (NCBI taxonomy): domain Eukaryota; kingdom Metazoa; phylum Platyhelminthes; class Trematoda; order Strigeidida; family Schistosomatidae; genus Schistosoma; species Schistosoma mansoni. The sequence goes on from NC_031502.1 coordinate 47,690,703, forward strand.
GAATTATGGCGCCCCATGATGAAAGCAGAGATTCTTCAGAAATCACGAGGGGGTCGACCATTCCAACAACCAAACCCTACCGTTGCTGCTACCTCGACTTGGTGGTTGGGCTTGTTTATTGTGATGAACTAATCGAGCTATACTGGCTGGAGAAATCGTTCCTCAAGGTCTTACCATACCAGACAGGTCGGTTGAAGAGCGGTAAGACTAAAAGCAGCAAACTCAAGGTCCGAAGGCGAAGACGTACTACTGACTGTACAGAGGTGTGACGACAGATGTCTTAGAAATATTGCTCACATCTGCTGGGATCACTGGGTAAGTAATAGTGAAGTTAGACACAGGGTATTAGGGAATGATGGTAAGTCAGTTGATGAGGTTGGGAATTTTCATCATCTGAAATGGTTGGCCCACCACGACGAGCAATGCTGCCTAGTATTGGGGATGGTTGGAAGATAGTTAGGGGTGGCCAAACCAAAACATGGCATCAGTGCTTGAAGTCACTAACTTTTAGTCTGAGCCATGTTAGTAGATGCAGACTACTTGGTTGGGGTCTGCGTGACTATCGTAAACAATGGAATACAATGAACAGCTTGGATGAAACTAGACGATTTGGACTTTACAGGCGGTCGAGCTTTTCTATCCCATACACATCAACAAATGCAGGTGAAGGCTGTCAGCGTAGCACCAACCTCTGTAGCTTTAAACCTCAACATAAAAGAGAGAAAAAACAGGATTCACAAATACAACACGGCGAATAGTAGCCCAACCACACTTGATGGAGAAGCTCTAGAGGAGGTGGAAACTTTCACGTATCTAGGTAGCATCATTGATAATCAAGGAGGATCTGATGCAAATGTGAATGCAGGGATCGGCAAAACAAGGGCAGCATCCCTACAATCAAAGAAGATATGTAACTCAACTGTCAGTCAACACCGAAGTCTCACTTTTCAATGCAAACGTTAAGTCAATTTTATTGTACGGAGCTGAAACTTGGAGAACTACTACAACTATTATCAACAAAGTTTAAGTATTTGTAAACAATTGTCTACTCAAGATACTCGATGTCCGTTGACCGGATACCATCAGCAAGGGTCTACTGTGGGAGAGAACAAACCAGGTTCCATCTGAAGAGGTAATTAGGAAAGGACGATTGAAGTGGATACGACATACATTGCAGAAATCATCAGACTATATCACGATGCAATCCTTAACTCGAAATGCGGAAAGGAAACGGAAAAGAGGGAGACCAAATGACAGATTGTATCGGGAATCGGAGAGAAACATGAAAAGATTGAATAAAAGCTGGTGAAGAGAGCTCAGGACAGATTTGGTTGGAAAATCTTGGTGAGCGGCAAATGCTCCTCCACGAGGGGTAACAGGCGTAATTCAGTAAGTACTCATCTCATTCTCAACTAATAATATTTTGTAAAACAGTTCAGTCGTTATTTCTCATCATTAGATTTTAATTATGTCAATGCTATAAGTCTGTTTCCTCTCTGCCAGTGCAAAGCTGATTAAATGATTACATTGTGAACCTGTTTGGGTTATATCTACGATTAAGTAGTGAATTAAATTTTTTCTCATTCAAAATTCATGCTTTTTTTAATGATCAGCGGAAATTTGTTTATCAGTTCTATGTCCTACTTCATTACCCACAATGAGTTTGCTGTTATATTCCAAACTTACCTTATGACTAAGGACAATTTTATGTAGATTTAGTTAGCAAATAGATTACCGCTATACTATTCACTCAGTTGAATAAATAAGAGAGCCAGTTCGAACGAAAATGGTCTATTAAACGTATAGCACTTTTGTGATCAATGTAAGACTAGTATTTTGAAAGTTGTATGTAATATCATCAGACGGACCGTTCGCTGCTAACATAAAGATATATATATATATATATATATATATATATATATATATATATATATATTAAGAAATCAGCAATGAACCGAAATAGTCCAAAATGCTAAATTTCTTTAATTCAGTATATTTAAGCTACGTAGTTGTTGAAGTTTTTGTTCAGTAGATTTTTTTACTCACCATAACAAGATTACAATACAATTAAATTTGGTTTTTTGAAAATGTGTGTGATGGATAGCAAAAATGACTCAAGAGAAAAATCATAGACTAATTAAAATGTGTACACTATTAATACTCAACAGTAGCCCATATTATCCTACGTTGTAGCTGACTGACTGAGCCCATATTATGTGTGTGAAACAGTGAGGTATAGTTTCCTTATCACTTATCTGGAACTAAAGTTGGATTGAGGTAATCGAGGCAGCACAAAAAGTGATTGTATAGTTCTTTTCTTTTTCTTCTTCTTCTTCTTCTTCTTATTATTATTATTCCGTCTTGAATCTAATGGTTTCGTCGAACTGGATTTTAATAGTAATATAAGTATCCTCTTTTTCTAGGTCATGTAATTAGTGAGCCTCCTGAAGGTATGGTTATTCATCCAGGCTTAAAACGTGCACTCAAGGAGCGCAAAGATTTATTAGAACAGAAAACAGCTAATTGGGCTCTTGGTGAATTATTCGCTTATGGATCATTGCTAAGAGAGGGTATTCACGTCAGACTGTCAGGTCAAGATGTAGAACGTGGAACGTTTTCACATCGACATAGTGTTTTACACGATCAGGTATAGTTTTAATTTTTAATATGAATATAATGTACTTCATGGCAACAGGGAAATAAAAACGATTTGGTGATACAATAATATCCTAAGTTTGAGATTATTAGACCACTAGGCCGGATCAAATTATATACGGATATATGACCAACAATTGAGAATCAGATTATAGGTTGCAAGCAGTCCGTACGTGGTGAAACCAACTAAAAATCAATAATAGAAAGAAATTCAAATAGTGAAGAGAAGCTAGAGATCTCTTTGTCTTCACCGACTGCTCGAACATCGGTTTCTTTTTCCAAGTTAGTATTCATTGTAAAGCCTCAACATGATGAAAATAAACGTTTACATGATCTGTTACTGTCACTTATATGTAACATGGAGAGAACAAGAAATCACTTAAATGTATTGATTAGTTAATATATATATATATATATATATATATATATATATATTTATTTATTATCGGTGAGTGAATGTCCAATCCATTCACTGCATAGGATTTTAACATTCTATTTCTAAGTATAATCTGGTAGTTGACAGGCGTTCCTGAACCTAGGTTTCATGCCATTTCAGATTCATCAACATGGTATACCTGTAATCTTGAGGGAACTGATGCGCCCTGGTGTATTTGACCCCTGTGTCGCCCAGTTTCACAGTCAGAGACGTTATCACTAAGCTATTTGCGCAGCGAATAACCCATTGAACTGAGATACATTTACAACTGATTTGTTACTGGAAAATTCTTAGGTATTTTTAGTGTTTTGAAGACAACAAACTTTCCTACTATTCTCATCCTTGAACAACAACATAGTTTTCTGGTATTGGTTTCTGTAAAACTAGTTGAAATGTCAGTCTGATAGAACAGCAGCAATTTCGTGAAAACCGTACAGATCTGACAAATAGGATCAAAGAGTTTTTTGACTCAAATTTTCATTCTACCCACCTAATATTCCACTACATTGTGTATAAGTTAGCAAATATTCACTATGTTAAGTTTGGTTGTTTTGAACAATTTATTGTACAGATAGTCCATTTTCACGTCTTGCATTCAAGAACAAACCATCAATTTCTTTATCTCAGCCGTTTCAGATCGTGTATGGTTGTTCAAATCGTGCTCATCAGCTATTTCCTAGTCTTAATCCCCAAGGTAGTATACTTAACTAATGGATGAACTTGATTATAGTCGTCTTACAAGTTTTCTAAAGTAATTATTTATTTTGATGTTAGCACACTGTAAAGCTATCATTTTCATATGCTGAATTTACCTTGGCTTATCTATTAAAATTTTGGAATTCTTGCCTAATTTCAATATATATTGCAAGGCAAATCTAATGTTAGGACGCTTGTCACATTCAACTTTTTCATTTCAGGAAGTTGATAAGAAAACATATGTTCCGCTTAACCATCTTTATCCTTCACAAGCACCATTTACTGTATGCAACTCGAGTTTATCTGAATACGCAGTAATGGGCTTTGAGCTGGGTTACTCATTGACAAACCCTGAAGCTCTTGTTATATGGGAAGCTCAGTTTGGTGATTTTAACAACACTGCTCAGTGCATAATTGATCAGTTTATTTCTTCTGGTCAACAAAAATGGGTACGTCAATCAGGAATAGTCCTTTTGCTTCCACATGGTTATGAAGGTATGGGCCCAGAACATTCTAGTGCACGTATCGAACGATTCTTGCAGATGTGTAATGATGAAGAAAATCATGTCCCCGTACGTATATTGTTTTCCATGTTTCTTTTTTAGTTGTGACTGTTGTATAGCGCATAGATTTGATACTTATTCACAATTGTTTATCATTTTATACATTGGTTTCCATCATTAAATTATAGAGTGAAATTTTTGTATGGTGTGCGATGTATACGATAAGTATGTGTTTATCATCTACCTGAAATGTAATGCCTTAACCTACAGCTCACATAAAAACTTATGATACGTAAAATTCATCATCATTCAGGTGTGTTACTTTCGTTTACATGGTTCAGTGAGTTGTCTGTACGTTGTCCAACATTATTTCAAATTGTGTCACATTCTTTCATGATGTAAATATTTTAACTGATGTTTGGTGTTTGCCAGTATATATATTCTTTTGTCTGGTGTGTCGGCTTGTGTTGTCAGTAAACCTGGGTATCTTCGAAAGTGCTAAATAAAGTATCTCACTGTCACCTGAGCAGACGTAAAACATATAAAAAACTGGAACTATCGCTTATTACTGGTGCTTTGTTGATTTAAGTTTTATTGTTAATACTTTACTGTTATCTTTCCCTTTCCATTTATATCATTGTATTCAGTCGCCGACAATGGTAAGCAAATTTTATGGATCCTTATGGCTAATCATTTTTCTACATACATATATTTTTTCTGAATTCTACCGTATCATCAACAACCATTATAAAAGATTAATTGCAAACTGTATCTCCTAAAACAGATGTTTGAACGTCACCTGTGTCTTGATGAGACTCCATATGTATTTCTGGAAGGTACTAATTGCAAAAGACAGTCGTTCAATTTCAGCTTCATAATAAAAATGCCAGGAATGTATTTTCTAGAAAAGCTAACTAAGGACTTAGTGAATCATGAATAAGATTTTTATCTCGAGATGGCCTTAGATAATTTTCAGTGTACTGTAAACAAAGCGGCATCCCACCATTATCAGTACCAGGAAAAGTCTCCAACAGAATGTTGTTGAATCGAATAAAAGACGCATTAGACGCCCAACTTTGAGATCAACAGGCTAGATTCCGTAAGAATAGGTTGTACACTGACCAAATTGTGACACTACGCATCATCGTTGAACAATCAATTGAGTGGAATTCGTCACTATACATCAACTTGATTGACTATGAGAAGGCGTTTAACAGTGTCAATAGGAGAACATTATGGAAACTTCTTCGACATTATAGTATACCTGAGAAGACCGTCAACATCATCCGGAACTCATACGATGGACTACATTGCATGATCGTACATGGAGGACAGCTGGCAGATGCATTGCAAGTACGGACCGGAGTTAGACAAGACTGTCTACTCTCCCCCTTCCTCTTTCTTCTTGTGATTGACTAGGTTATGAAGACCTCGACATGTGAGGGCAAGCACGGAATACAATGGACATCTCAGAATCAGTTAGACGATTTGGACTTCACAGATGACTTAGCCCTCCTATCTCATACACACGAACAAATACAGGCAAAGGCAACTAATCTAGGAGCAGCCTTTACATCAATAGGCCTCAACATACACAAAGGAAAAAGCAAGATTCTCAAATACAACATGGAGAACGCCAAGCCAATCACACTTGATAGAGAAACTGTGGTAGTTGCGGAATCTTTCACGTACCTGGGAAACATCATTGATAAACATATGGAACTCAAAACAACTGTCAACCAATATCAAAGTCACAATCTTCAATATGAACGTCATGACAGTCAGTTCTACTGTACGGAGCTGAAATGTGGAGATCTACTACAACCATCGTCAAGAAGGTACAAGTATTTATAAATAGTTGTCAATGCAAGATACTTAACATTCATTAACCGGATACCATCAGCAACAGCGTTTTTTGGGAGAAAAGGAACCAGCTTCCTGCTGAAGGGGAAATTAGCAAAAGAATTTGGAAGTGGATCGGACATACTTTAAGGAAATCATCAAACTGCATCACTAGGCAAGCCCCAACTTGGAATCATGAAGGAAAGCGGAAAAGAGGAAGGTCAAAGAACACATTACGTCGGGAAATAGAAGCAGATACGGAAAGGATGGATAGCAACTGGAAAGGATTGTCCAGGACAGGGTTGTATGGAGAGTGCTGGTGTGCGACCTATGCTCCCCCACGATGTGTAAGAGGTGTAAGTAATAACGGTCAGATTACATAAAAATAAGTACGAATGGTCTATAGGGGGTTTAACTGAGAGAAAGCATTAGTCCATGACCATATAGATTGTGATCTTTGCTTTTTGGAGAATACAGCCTTTCGTCTTTTCTGTTTCTGTTATTGGTACCCTGGTACGGCCGAGTGTGGGGAGAGTCCTTTCTTTCTCTCGGAATGCTCTCAAAGGTCTACGCGTATGGAAACACTGCCAGAGAAGTTCTACGCACTGCCTTCTCGCGGTGGGGCTGTTGTTTACGAAGTTGAGAGGACGTAAAGCGAGTGTCCAGCGCTTTAATCGAGTTGTTGGGTACGGAGGGTTCACCCTGATTTCAAACCAATGGTTCACATGGACTCCCGGATCCTGGTGGGCCAAATGGCGTATGAACCTACTGTTGTTCATCGGCTACTATGGAATTGCATCTCCTAACATTGCTTTACTGCCTTGTGGATTAGACCTGTAGGTCAAAGGCTCGGCGTGTGGCCCCCTATGTAAACCACTTGCTTCGGTTTGGGCACCCGGGCAGTATCCAAGCCCTCACACAAGTCAAGTGATTTATGTGGCGCATATGTTTTTTGTTCCTCTTTGTACCAATATTTATGCTTAAATAGAAATAAATTTTAATTCCTTTACATTATCTTGTTGTGGATTGTGATAACAAAAGATTTCTTCTGTTTTAACTTTTCATATATTCTTCTCTATCAAATCTACTGTTAGGTATTTAGTTGTCAGTAGACAACGAGGGTGAGAATCAATATAAAGGACTTTTCTACCTTTGTTTATTCATACTGTATTTGCTCTCACATAGTGCTATCAGTTTGTACCACTATATTGTATGTTTACGCGCAAATATATTTGGGGATTGTTGTATACTTTTAGAATGGACAACTCAAATGCTCAATTTTGTTTATAGGCTTATACAAGTGATTATTCAGTCCATAGACCCGTGTGGAGATAAACTATGTGCAAATTTATTATTTGTGTATAGTTGTTATAAAAATTCAGGCATTATTCTACTTTTTATCACTCAAACGGCAACGTTCTCTCTTAGAAATTGTTATTGTCGACGTACTTTTAGCCATTTTTATTGCATGTTGGGAAGAACCAGAATATTCTTTAAAATAGCTCAGAGGGGCCTTAAAAGCTCTTGACAACGTTTTATTCAGTCAGCATTGAATAAAAGTCTCTCAGAAACATCTAGAAGGTTAATAGTCGCATTTCTGATTAGATGATTACTTATCCTGCTACTATGTTTAGTAGGGTTCCAGAAGCCCAAAGCCATCTGAAATGCTATAAATACCCTAGATTTTCTGTACATAAACTAATCTTGAAGTAAAGTGCCTTTTCTGTCGTGTTCAAGTTGTCGTGTAAATTTAGCCTGGAGGATACTAGAAGAGCTTAGGAAACCGAATAAAGCTTTCAGTGAGAAGATTTATCATTGCACGTGCTGTTAAAATAGTAATTATAATCAAAAGTCACAATTTTTTCAGTTTACAACTGTTTTTTTATAATACATACACATCATTTTTGGACGAATTAGTTCTAGCGCAATACTTTGCGTGATGATGGACTTAAAATTGGACCCAACAGTTAGCATATAATTCATTGGAGCGTTAGGAATCTACGAAATTGATACTGTTCCATCGTTTATGTCATTCCATCATACTTATTCTTTAGTTAGTATTCTGTACATGAATTCTTTATATTTTTGTACAAGAAATTTATTCTTTTGGCTGTTAGTTTCGTCGTTGATTCCAAATCATTCAGGGACTTACGTCAATGATACAATTTTGTTAGTAGCCATCATTTGGACATATCGTCTGTCAATCACTATTCTTTTCTTCCATTTCTGACAATAGAAAATCCGTTCATTAGATCATAAAAGTTCTCCTTCATAACATCTGTTCAGATGTATTTTATTGTACTAGTCAAAATAGTTCAGGTCTGTGCCATTCTAGGTAATGATATGCAGAAAAATTGTTTCATCATACAAAGTAGCGTGTGTTAAGTGCTTTTTTCTTGTGAAACTGTATCTCATAATTTATTCCTCTAGTGGTGTGGTCATATTATTCTTTTTGTTAAAAGCCTCAACATTCTCTCGTCAATGATTTTCTTTTTATGTTTATATGGTTTGCTGTTGCCACTGAAATCAGTAGTCCTTTCTGTTTCAAGTAGTTGTCGCTGAAATCGTTCATTGTATGCTGCTTAGTTTTTAGTATTACTAGCATTGGACATAACTGCCAAGCTATGGAACTGTCGTCTTATAAGGGATTATCAGATTCATAGGAGATGAATTCCTTTGCGTATAAATATCAATAGTGTGTAATTTTAATTAACTATATATCTTCATTAATTTGTGTTTGGGAAAATGAGTTAAACCAGTGAAACGTGAAGCTGCTATGTGTGTTATTTTCCTATATGATGCAAAAAAGTAGGTTTTTCACCTGTCTTGATCGTGGTATCCGATGGAAAATCCTCTCTTTGATTATTCAGTCATTCAATTCAATAAACAAAAAGTTAATTTTCTAGGTAACTGCGTTTATTTAGAAATGAGTTATTTCTGGGCAGTCTTTCTGTTTGTCTTAAAGTGCTTTTTTACTGTGAATATTCACTAGAGTTATTGCTGTTTCTCATCAATTCTCAAGATTTACGTTCACAAATCTACTTTGCTTGCTTTTCAAATCTAATTAAATTTATTTCTACAGAACATTAGAAAAAGCTGTGAAAATGATGATGTTATAATAATGTTGTTCTTAATACATAGTGTGATTTATTCATTTCTCTAGCTAATTTATGCATTTTTAAGAATATTTTGTCAGTCAAACTGATAATCAGGCGACTTTTTTGCTTATCAGTTTGCAAAATAAATTCTTTCATACTACTTTGGCATAAACTAACGAAATATCAGCTTATCTGTATTTTTGTTAAAATTTTAATATTATCATTTATATGAGTACATTTTTTGATAATCAGGTTAGTGTGTGTGTCCTTAATCTTGCTTTTGTATTTGTTTATTAACAATTTATCACTAAAGCCGTAGCATTGCACGGACAATTTTATTTTTTACTTCTGGTACCTAGTGTCAATTAGAATACATCATCTCGTATACAATCAAAACATATTCATTAGCCAAATACTTTATACAATGATTTTCATTGACACAAAGAAAGAAACTCAGTAATTGACATCTCAATCTTATTAAATATGATATTTTTTTAATTTTCAAAAAAATCAATTTCATTCCAGGTTTATAGTGATAATTTTGTTATGCAACAGTTACATGATACAAATTGGATTATTGCAAACTGTACTACGCCAGCTAATTTCTTCCATATTTTACGACGCCAAATTCTGCTACCGTTCCGTAAACCAGTAAGTGATTTGAGATTCATTGTGAAATTCTTCATTCAACTTTTGTTTAAAAAGCGCTAGCCTAATAGTTGAATCACTAATAGACCTCTGGTTCAAACCGCGTTCAGCTGAGGTAATAATAAAGTATCACTAGTCCTCTACATCTAGAATGTGACTTAAAGCCCGGTGATTATGCAACTCACGAAGTAAAGATTCGTGTACTCGGCTGAAAACTACACTATATGCATGACGGTTAGTTTTTGGAACAACACATGTAAGCGAACAATTGTTTTCAATTAGATCGTCATCAGGCTTTACTTTAATATACATGAATATTTATATGAAAATGTTAGACCAATCAAGGCTATTTGAGTCAATAATCACAATGAAATAGAATACGTAACCAAGCATAATAGTTAAAAGTACAAGTTGATAGTGGGAAGACAGGTGTACTGATAGTAGTAAGAATATTAAATTACGATAAGAAAAGTCTTATCAACAGTTAAACACTGAAAATAGGAGGTCAAACGTGGGTAAATGGACTAGAATAGTAATCACAAAACATTAAAATCATTACGTAATAAGAAGTAAGTAAATAGATAGTGAAGAATACAAACGGAAAGAGGTAGAAAATTACAAACAAATGATAGCAAGTGGCTATCAGGACTCAGTGGCCGAGTGGATAACGCGATGGCGTTTGAAGCGAGGGTACTGGGTTCGAGTCCCAGAGTGAACATCAACTCTGAGATGCAGGTACATCCAGCTGACGAGTCCCAAATAGGACGAAACTCGCGTCCTGGATTCCACTGCTAGCCACTATCCATCTCTGCTTACCATGCTTGTGAATTAAGGCTATATTGAGGCAATACGCACAGTATGCACACATGCCAATTAGAGACTGACCAGTTGCAGTCCTAACAAATCGATGGGAAGATTCAAACAAACAATACTGAATGAATTTAAATGATAACAAAATTAAGATAATAAAACTAAATTTTATAAATAATAATAATAATAAATGTCATTTATTAAGTTATGTCCGGCCATGGAAGGGATAGGGGGGTTACGAATTTCTTCTGTACACATAAATTGGAGTGAAATTTACGAATTCCTATGGCTTCTGCTATATGAAGGAGACGGAAGCGAACTTTTGGTGTAGTTTCGTCCTCTAGGTTCAGAGGACGAAACTTCAAAATCATTTACTTTATTATATCCCGAAGAGAATTATGAATGATACGTTTTGAGAACCATTTATGGACCGATATGATGCATATATTAATTATCAGAAGGGGTTTTGTGGAGATTTAGTATTTTTCATAGTTGAAAGCGTGAGTCAATTGAAGCTAGACCACCATGGAAAACCTGGAAATACTGGACGGCCGTTTCGTCCTATTATGGGACTCCTCAGCAGCGCGCATCCACGAACCCGCTCTCGCGAGTTTCGAACCCAGGATCTACCAGTCTCGAGCTGAAGCCCTTAACCGATAGACCACTGAGCTGGCATCCAACGGTGTTAATGTCTAACTTCAACTGATCTACGAAGTTGAGCTCTAGTGAGAAGCAGTGACCAGTGGAGTTCAAAACCACGTCTGTTGTGAGATAGGAACTCACTGAAGACAATTGG
>NC_031502.1:47702386-47765107 GCF_000237925.1 Schistosoma mansoni
AAACTCGCGAGAGCGGGTTCGTGGATGCGCACTGCTGAGGGGTCGCATATATTTTTGTTGTAATTGTTAAGTAACTAAACTATTCATATTCATGTTCCTCTCATTATAAGCTTTATTTTGACCCATATACCATTACTATACGATTTACCGTTCTTCAGTTATCCCCAGTCTATCAATTACTATATCCCACATTCGGCTAAATCTTGTACAGATGTTATTTTATGGTACAATGTAGTCTAGTTGCTTGGTATAGAAACCCAGTATCTTTAAAATACGTGATTCATATCACCGAGGCTGTTATTGGTGTTCTGCATTTAACAGACAGGGCTAGGCGGGAAGCAAGGACTGTAGACTGCTCGTAGCGGTTTTACGCGTCATTGGTCCGAACGATAATTCACTGCTCTCTAATTGGCGGTATTATCACGTTATACATTAACAGGGCACACAGGTCACAGGATATAACACACTTGGACCATGAATCTCTACCATCTCAATGACGATTAGCGATGCAGCCCGATAGCCAAAACAGAATTAGGTTAAGCGGCAATCATACCTAGAATTTATTGGTTAAAAACCAAATCCTCTAATCACTAAACAACCACTAAAAAAATAAATCTCTTAAGTTATTCCTCTCATCGTTAAGAAACCGGTGTTCATTCTGAGTGAACACAGCAATTCCCATAAAATATCACTTCTAGCTGAGTATTAGGCTATAAGTTATCAAATGTTTCCACTGCGTTATATGAAGTTGTTTACTCAATTCTTTGACTAAATAGTAGTTGTCTTTCATAGGTGTAGATAAATTTAACCAATTCATATATTCCAAAAATAAAACTCATTACTTGGGCAAGAATTTGGTAGGGTAGATAAATATCGTGGCTTTTATTTTGTATAACAATATTCTTCCCTTTTTTCTTTTTTGATAACCTTCTTGTGCGACTTACGCAATTTTGTTGTAGCTGATTGTCTTCACTCCCAAGTCGTTGTTACGCCATCCAGATGCAAGGTCGCCATTCTCTGATATGCTTCCAGGCTCAGAATTCCAACGTTATATTCCTGACAATGGTCCAGCTTCACAGAAACCTGAAAATGTGAAAAAACTAATTATTTGCAGCGGCAAAGTGAGTTTTATCATGTAATTTGCATGCAATGTGATACATGACAAAATGTAGTTGCTTCCTCATTTGTCTTACGTTTCAAAGTGATCGTTTGTTGATTACACAACCAGGTTGTGCTTACTGAATTATATAGGTGTATAATACTTGATCAAGTGTATGTTCATTCCCTCGCCGTGCATTTTCAAATCAGTTTATTTTCGTCACTGATCATTGATACTCAGGATTCTTATCATTCTCGACTTATTTACATGACACTTTTTGCACACATTAGTTTAATTTTTTGTATTTGCAAGAATAATTCTATGTTTATTTAAGAGCTTTACCAATTATGTCATGCAAAATAAGATTTTTCTGTTTTCTGTTGATCTTATTATCACTCCTAAAGTGCAAATATGTGGTAGTGATACTTACATCCCCTTAATTTATACAAGATTTCCAAAATATAAATTATGTTCACAATTGTTAATTCTATACCGTTAATCTATAATGTTTAGATTTATTTGGGACTGAATACTTATATTTTGTTTGCAGGTTGAATTCGATAAGTGTTGATCTCTTTCAAGTCATAAAATGTCCAAATGCTTGACTAGATATTTGGTTTCGTTGATCGTTAAATATCTTTCTGTATTTTTCCACTCTGTCGTTTCAAATCATATTCTCAATGTTCAGTCTTCCTTAACTTCATTTCTGCCATATTATTTTGATTTATTCGCTAAGCATCTTTTTAAATTCACCTCTTTGTAATAATTTAACTCATCCACTAGTTAGATATGAGCCACACTCTAAATGTGAGAACTAATGATTCTAAACGATTACTCAAGCTTTATTATATAGAACGGAGCTTGAACCTGAAAGTTGGTTGTCGAAAGTCGGACGCCTTAACCACTATGCCATTGCTACTGTGCCATGGCAACTTGGGGTGACGCATGTATGTATGCTTGAGGCTCACCGTAGATTCTATTTAACTGGTATAACCAGTGATCTAGAAATATGTTTTTTTTAATTGACTTTTTTCTTTTTCTTTTGATTGGCTTGTAATCTATTTAGTTATGCTACTATGTAAAATGACATTCAATCATTATCACTATTTTTTCACAGGGAAATATCTTTCCCGGTCTTTTCTCAGCATTGAAATTAATAGCTTATAATGAATGAGATGTATACTTATTTAATTTTCCTTGATTATTTAGAAAAACGGTTAAATTATCTACTTTCCGTTTGTGATTATTCGCTAACTTTAAGTTTTGTATACATCGTATTTTTTTATCAGCGCTTCAGTTGGAAACAATCAGTAGTTCCCTAGAATTGGTTCTCATCCGGTTTCTTTATCTACGAAATTCTATCTATTCCTAGTTTTTTGTGACCATCAGGATTCTAAATAGTTTCTCGTAAAACCATATCGTTTTTGAATTTTTTTTTGTTAGCTGTTCTAAGATTAATCCTATTGAAACTTTAAATAATAAAACCCATAATAATCGTTGACATATACATAATTTAATTGTCATATATCAGATGTTAGTGAGACTACATTTAAAATAGATAGGACTGCAATCTACTCACAGCCCCTAGGCGATTGGAACATTGAGAAGGACACTTCATAGAACAATTCATATATTTTTCAGTTATTCACTATTCTAAAGAAAACAGAACTTGAGATTAGGATCAACTGTCGTCTGATTCTTTCTACTTTTTAATAATTTTCTAACCAAGGTCACTTTGTGGTGTTGATCATCGTCAAATTTTCATGATTGCATATAAATAATCGTAGTTTCACATTTCATTAATACAACCATTTTAAGGTACTACTGCAGTGAACGTTCATGGGGTGATGTTGTTTATATTCGCTTAACTTTTCAGATTTATTATGAATTAGATAAAGAACGCAGATCGATTAATCGAGAGGCAGATATAGCTATTAGCCGAGTAGAACAGTTGACACCTTTTCCATATGATTTGATTCAACAAGATTTAGAACGTTATCCAAATGCTATTATTCAGTGGGTGCAAGAGGAGCATAAAAATATGGGACCATGGAGTTATGTACAACCAAGAGCTAATCATTTAATATTTAGAACAATGCCTGATCGTCTTCACAATAAAATTTTGTAAGTTGGCATATTCGTTTTTATATATATTCTGATTTCTCACTCTTTTATTTTGCTGTTTTTCTCAATGGCAATTGATAAACTTTTGTTTACCAAGTCTTCAGATTATGTAAACACCTTTGTTTCCAAATTATACATTGAAATGTTTATCAAAGTCACTAGTATAACAGTAAAACAATAGTGAGCTACTATCCCATCTTCATGAACTTATTGCAATCAGGATAAATTCATGTCTAAATTGTTCATAGAATGCTAATTTATGGTCATATATATGGAACTAATATTTTGTACAGCTAAGTATCGACTATCTTTACAAATATTAGTAATATTGCTACATTTTGCTGGTTAACAATATTAATTTTTCAATATTTTATACAATCAAAAGTGAGCGAAGGGATCTATAATAATCAAACTGATTGTTAAACTATCAGTAATGATTTTGTATACTGTAATCTACCAGTTTGCTCATATTAACAAATAAAACCTTCCAAAGTCGGTTTCTTTATGTCCATGGAACGACTGCATGGTATTTTCTAGCTTTCTTTTTCGTTTATATTATATTGTTTTTTTACTGACAACTGTTATTTTTGTAGCAGAAACTAGGGGTTAAAATCTACTCGTAGCTATACTGTTTACATGATTATTGTTGTTGTACAATCAACCTTATTTTCACGGAACACTATATATACGACTTGTAAGTCATCTTGTTACTTTAATACTTCTCAAATATCGATTAGTAAAGCTGAGTTCGGATAGATTAAATCGTATATGAACATCTCAGTGAACCATGCACAGTTTCACTTTTCCATATATGTAGGTTATATATCAAGCATTATACCACATTAGATATTCTGTTTTATTTATTAATGTCGCCTTAATCGTTACAGTTACGTTGTCGTTTAGTTTTGTTAAGCATTATTTTGATTTTATTAAATCCTCACTCTTTAATTGTTTCATAGATACGCCGGTCGACAACCTAGTGCTGCTACAGCTGCTGGGAACAAAGCAATGCACTTGATGGAGATCTCTCATTATTTGAAAAACGCTCTGTCATTATCTTAGTTTTGACATTCTCGTAAAGTTTCATTTCTCTTTTCTAGAGTTTACTCATAAACAGATTCTCTAGGAGACTTTATTGTCTTTTAGTTTATCTTATTTATCATTTTGCCTCACTTTTTTCACTAATTATCTTAACTCATAGAACACTTTGTTTTGTTGTGCGTGTAGTTGATTAAAATTTATCGGACTAAATTGAATAAATATATTTTAACTCTATGTAATGTTAAATTTCTCTGCTGTTAATTATTTGATTTCTGAAGTTAATTCCTTCCTAAAATCATTAACACATCAATTATTTTCCTAAATTTAGTAATTTGTTCCAGATTCATGGACAAACTAGAAAGTATGGACGTTTTAGTTTTCTATTGTTTGTCAAATTTATCATCGGAAATAAGCCTGTTGTATTAATTGTGTAGTGATAGTTGGCAGTTTCAAATAGTTGGGGCCTGCATGCATTTTTAACGATCGTAAATCACTGAATAAGGCAGTCGTGTTCTTTTCACCATATATCTCTAAAACTACTTTAAGCTCTACTGGTTATAGGTTTGCGATCGCTATTTTGTATAGGTTTGCAGATCTATTATGATTTATAGTATGATTGGTAACATCACTAGCTCTTCGCATCGCTTATCTTCAGGTCTTCACAGACGTGTCAATAAGTACGTCACTACGTAACCACTCCTGTTACTTCCCAAGTCTATGAAACCATAGGTCTTGGCTTCCTAACAGTGATAACTTTATCAGCATATAATGTGGAACTGTTTTTATCTATCCCTGAATATACTGTTTGGCTTCCTATGGTGTGGCCACGAGTGAAAAAAAGGATGGGTGTCTGTTTGATATTAGTGTATGAATCACCAGCTGTATCTTCATCGCCTCAGCATCACCTAATTCACTTATGTTTCAGTGACAGTCTACCTGTCCTTGTGTATATTGTGATTTCATATACGCTGTACTTAAGCGCTTGATTTACTCAAGTGTTGTTTGGTAATGTGGTTCCCTTCAAAACTTTTTTGAATCTATGTGGAAAGTGGACTACATCGAAACACTCATTGGTCGTGGTCTATCAGTTTTACTGGGACTAAGCAACTAATTTCCGTGAGTCACAAAAGAGTGACTTTTAAATGTTCAAAAATACTGGGAACATAATTCAACCAGTCAGAAAATAGATATTAAGAAAAAAGTACGTAGTCTCCACACAGCGGGTGAACTATTTTGGTAAAATTTTGTTCTCTGAGCTGGATGGTTTGGATATGAACCTTCCATCAATTTCTTAAACATCGTCAGCACAAACTTTTACTCATCGTTCAGAAAAACAATGAAAGATCCATTACCAATCCATCCAGCTCCGAGAACAAAACTTTACGAAAAGCATTCACCTGAGCTACAAATCTTTACCATTTGGCGAACTTTACAATGCTATTTGTACTAATTGATCAATCGTATGTACTTAACTGAGCGTTTATTACAAGTATAAAGAGTTCGGCTGTGCTCATTAGATTTTATCTGACCTAGATTGTATTATTCTGGGAGTTCAGTACATCAATTCTAAAACTTCATATTGTCATATTTACTATATTTGGAGGGTTTATCCACTTTTAATCAAAGAACATTTGGCGCAAGAAATTGTCCACCTGATCGGAAATCATCTTTCTCGTCTAGTATATTACAAGCTGGAATAGTGCCATGATTTGAATTATAGTATGAACTAGTAATCCCAGGAATAACGCAATTTAATCAAGAAGTATTCGATTGACACGAGCTTACTGCATTTGGAATTCAAAACAGTCAGCAACACAAAAGAATCATTGGTTCATATAAACACCACATCCGCCACAGCTTAAATTGGAGTCTGAGTGTCTGTAATCGATCGTACGTCTTCTTCTTAAGTTCATCTTACATCTGTCCGACAGTGTATGGGATAAAGACTGTATTATCTAGTATGCTCTCGTTAGTATTAGAATTAACCGAAATTGGAACAGACACCTGGTTCCTGGAATTGTATACAATCATCATGTCAGTTGTGAAGTGAAACCACTGTTATTTAAAATTTGCATCATAGACTTTCCAACATTATGCTCTTCCAGGAAATAATGTTGGGTCCTTATGTTGCAATGTTATAACCAATTTGACGTTCCCGATTTGCATTATCTTCTCAAATCTCACGCTTCGATTACTGTATGTGAGCATTTTAGGGATATACACTGATATATAATTTGAGGTATTCCATCCTGTGACTTTGACGTGCATAAAAGTCATGATAAATATTCTTTTTGTTATTCATATTAGAATGCACAGATAGATATGCATTGATATATGTAATTAGCACATGTGATTCATCTAGGCTTGATTCACCTGCGAAAACATCAAATGGAAATCATTCATCTGCCTCATACATATTAGGGTAATCTTGAATTGATTTGGATTCTCTGCCTGTGCAGACTCAAGAAAACTCGCTATTCCCTCTGATTCATCATACCACTGACTAGGGATTCTACTCATCAAACATTGGTTCGGAGAATATTCAACATGTGATACAATAACATCAGAAATTTGACTAGAATTCAACTTATTCGGAACATATTTGTCATATTCATTAGAAATATCATCAGACATAAATTCATTGTCAGGAACACTGACACTTGATATGATATCAGAATTTGATTTTTCTGAAATATTATCCTCAAATTGATTAAGAGTTTTATTAGAGAATAATGGATCATTAGGAAAATCAGCATCTATCGAAACTGAATCCGGTTTTTGATTATGACTTGACTCATTCAACATATTATTCTCAGATTTGTAGGAAATTTCATCAGAAATATGTGAATCATTATGACGAACCACATCTGGTACAATAAAATGAGAAATCCGATAAGTTGGTTGATTAGAAATTTTTGTCTCTCAACGTATTGAACTGGGACGACGTTGTAAAGTAGTGGAATTCCTGATGTTCTGGCAAGTCATTTTATCGGTTTTTTCTCCTTTACCGCATTCGAAATTTGTATACTTTACATGGTCCAGTATTAGTTGCATAGGGGAGTGAAATTTGCTTGTCTGCAAATGTCAAAGTCTTTATTAAACTGCATGCTGTATGAATGTAAAGAAATGGGCCACAATATTAAAATCCTTGAAGATACAACCAGTATTCTAGTTTGACAACTATTAATCAGTAACACCCTCTATGTTCGAATCTTTCCCCACTGGGTTAAAATCAGAAGTCAGATGCGAAGTGGTAGGAAAGATATATTTGATGCGTTATCAATATATCGAGAAGCGGTTACTCTAATCTGGCTAGTGAAACGTAGGAGCTGCTTCCCACTCTGAGTCGTAACGTCATCTGGTACGGATGCATGACCGAACGCCTTCAGTTTAACAGGTCCACTTTAAACAATGTGGTCAGCATCCAATGTCGAACACTTAAAGAGCTATTGATTTTGGGGAATTATTTACGGCTACAGATCACTCCCCCCCTTAGTGAGGTAGTGATGACCCTGAGACGTGGTCAGCCAGAATTTTAAACCCAACGAGTTTGTCGTTGATAAACACTCTTCTGATAGCTTGCTGTGTTTAGCAGCGTCTGGTTGTCTTTCCTTACACTAAGGGACCATGAAGTACAACATAGTAATAAGGAAACAAAGTACAATGAAAATTTCGGTTCCTTGTGAAATTTCGTCGCTCTTTTCCTGCCGTCAGGCTCACCAGTGTAGACCATCAACGTTGATGATCTATGTCGAATGACTGGAGGTCTACTCATGTGAGACGGGAACGGTGTAACGAACAAGCTAACTTTGAAGTCACATCTCACGACTAGCACCTTACGTGGGTTGCCCCATCGACGTGTCAAGGGACCATGGATACTCTGAAGACTGTACAACAATAAAAAGGACGTTGTTACAGGAATATATTAGTTAAAGTAGATACTAGCGAAAGTAGAACCACTGCCGAATGGGCTAGTCCATGGCGCATGATAAACTGATGCGTGTTGATTGTCCTTGACCTTGACAGGGTTCGATGATTTGTTCGATATTCAGTGACCTAACTGCTGGATGATTTGGCCAGAGTTCAGTGACATTTCACTGGCATTACATCCTCATCATTTTCCTTGGTCATAGCCCAGATTTATAACCTCTGCATGTTATCCTCAAAAGCATTAAAATCTGAATGTACATCCAACCGTTCCATCACAGGCTCCATCGCGACTTTAATGTAATGATTTGAAGTATTTGAATTATTGTATGAACTAGTTGTGAACTATGCCTACATGTCTATTCGAGTAATACTTGATGCTCAGATAAGCATTGATCACAATCAACACCAATGCATCCATTTATGAAACTCATCTGAATAAAGTTGTGTGTATGATAGGTAGTAATTTTCGAGTCAGATCAATATAGTGATCGAAGGTTCTTCACATTTTAATGACATCAGTTTTGGTTCACATAGCTAGCATACCTCAGAATGATATCTGTCAGTTTGGAGATTCTTGTAGTGTGACGTTAATTTACAGATCAATCGTAATTTTGAATAAATTCATGTAATTACTAATTGTAGCATACTACGAATTGGTATATCAGTCATGAGCTACATGAATTAGGTTTTTTCCTGTAGACTAAACAGTGAATGGAATAAGTTTTAAAAGCGCTAATTCCTACAGAAATGAAAATCGTACATGTACAAGTCTAGGCAATAGATTTAAGAATATAAAGAGAAAAAATTATTACTATTTATTATTATTAGATTATTTATTTAACCGTAAAATTATAGCTTGCTAAGTTCTTGTACAAACTAGTATGGTTAACTTATATGTTACAAGGGAAAAATACGAAGCCACTATATATCGAACTTTTGTTAGCTCGTTATATCGGGCAAACAACTCTCATTGTCATTGATCAGTAACTGTCTCACACATAGCATGAATAAACGCTAGTTATTACATTGAATTTTTCGCATACGCTTTATGACAATAGAAAAAGCGGTCGAGTTCGAATGGAAATTCTTCTTTTCCATATCAGAAATATTCACCAGCTGATGAATGGCACGAAAACGAACTAAGTGGGAACTAGTTCATCAGTTTGTTCATGAAGTTTTTAACTTCAGCTCTCATCATGGATCGGAAAGTGGAACTGCATTTACAGCGGCAAATAATGCTGGTCCGTGTCAAGTATGTTCATATTATTGTGATTCCAACGCAACAGACTCTTTTGATTGGGACATCTCAGAAGACATAGCAGGCGAATACAAAGGCGAAAAACGAACAAAATACCTGTGGCATACAGGATTTCACACCGAGTTATCAATACTTGGAACCTGCTGCCCAAAGTAGTAGTTTCCGCACCTTCGATTGACTCAATTAAGAAGAGACTGGACACTCACGGAAGCATACTAGGAAAGGAATAACATAGGCCGTAGGCCTTCTATCCTTATTGCATAAATCTGTATTTAAATCTAAATCTAAAACCGCGTGATCACCAGTGTTCAATAGTTAAAAGTAGTCTGATGTGTTCTGAAGAAACATTTTAACAAACAAAGTTGATACATGCTCGTTATTGCCTGAATAAAGTGCACTGCGCCGTATTTCTAATACATGAGACAATTCGACATTCCAAAAATAAACCAATTATGAGCTCACGGATATTAGGTTCAGTTTCAGTTTGGAAAGGACAGGAGGCTTGATGGCCTGTGTTAGTCCTGGCAGTGATGGTCTCTCAGTTGATCCAAATTTCTTTTGAAGGAGTCGACGGATGGAGCCTCAACCACGTGCTGAGGTAATGAATTCCACTCGTTGATTATTCGATGGGAAAGTCGGTAATCAGCTGACAAGTAATTCGTTCTGGGCTTGTGAACTTTTTCGGAGTGTCCTCGTAGATTTTCTGTTTTGGGAGACAAGAAAAATGAGGGCATATCAGGTGCGAATTTATCACTAAACGATTTGAAAACTGTAATCAAGTCGCCTCTGATTCTTCTATATGACAGCAGGAATAGGTTCAACTTGGTCAGTCTAGTATCAAACGAGTGCTTCGCTATTCCGGGAATCAGCCTAGTCGCTGTTCTCTGAACCCGTTCCAAGAGCTCACTGTCTCTTGTATGCAGTACTCAAGTTTAGGACGTACGAACACTATATACAAAGTCAGGAACGTTTTAGCGTCGATGTGACTAAAAGCCCCATGTATGGACCATAAACTTCTAAAACGTTTGGCGGCTATTGCACGGCAGTGTGCAGTAGTCTTTAAGTCTTGACTAACGATGACTCCTAAGTCGTTGTGTATCTGGACAATAGATAGCTCAGTGTTATTTATCGTGAGTGTGTCTGTACCTTGATGGCCAATATGCATCACAATACACTTGGAAGTGTTTATCGGCAATTGCCAGGTTTGGGACCATTCAGATAATCTCTCCAGGTCATTTTGAAGTTCTAAGCTATCGCCCTTGCTTTGTATCGCTCTCCATATCTTGACATCGTCAGCATAGAGTAAGACCGATGACGATAGTAGACGAGGGAGGTCATTTACGTACAGGAGGAATAACACTGGCCCCAAAACTGTACCCTGGGGGACTCCACTAAGCACAGATTCCCAGCAAGACAACTTGGAGTTCACCCTTACTCTTTGTTGACGCCCAACTAGGAAGTCTTTTATCCACATCAATAGATTGCCTCCAATCCCGACATTCCTTAGCTTATATAACAGCCAGTTATGCGGAACTTTGTCGAAAGCTTTGCTGAAATCGATGTAAGCTACGTCTATAGGTAACTTTTGGTCCTTAAGAGCGCACCAGCTTTCACGAGCGACTAATAAGTTTGTGAGACAAGAGTAACCTGTTCTAAAACCATGCTGCTTTTCCGGGAGGATTCGGTTTTCATCGAGATACTTTAACAGTTTCTTCCGAATAATCTTTTCTAAGATTTTAACAACCACACTAGGTAGGCTAATGGGTCGGTAATTCTCAGGCTTATGTTTTGTACCTGTTTTGAAGACTGGACTTACTATGGCGTTCTTCCAGTCTTTTGGTAGACGACCCTGGGTTACGGATAGATTAAAACATACACTTAAAGGGTTCGCAACAAAGTTAGCTAATTCCTTTAGTAACCTAGGATGCAGTTCATCGGGTCCAGTGGATTTCCCTATATCAAGCTTAACTAGCAGACCAAGGACATCGAGTTCTTTAATGGTCACGCTGTCCAGTGCTTGTGTGGGGGATTTTCATGGACTGGTGAGAAGGGTGTTTCTATGGTGTATACATTGCTAAAGTATTTAGAGAATACTTGAGTTTTGCCAAAGTCGTCCTCCACTAGTGATGAGGCAGTGCTGTCTCCCCATAGTGAAGGAACATTTCTTCTTCTTTTTGTCCTTTGGTTTATATACGAATACAAGCGTTTAGGGCATTCTATGGATTCCCTAACGATTTTCTCTTCGTACAGCTTTCTGGCCTTACGGAGGGTCGAGGCGCAGGTATTTCGAGCCTTTTGATACTGAGATTTTGCCTCGTCAGTGTCAGTAACCTAAATCTATCCAACATTTTCCTTCTTTTACGGAGAAGGATGCGAACCTTCCTACTGAACCACGGTGGGGAGTTTCTCGGTCCCCTAGGTGTAGTCCAGGGGATGTGGGGGGCGGTAACTTTTAGGTATAAATTCCGGAATACGTCCCAAGCCGTTTCGATTGGTGACTCTGGGTCTATTTTCCAATCTACTGATGATGCTGATTTCATGATGTCTGGTATGTTTGCTTTCCAGACGTTAGGTCTGGATTGAGCTGAAGCGTACTCGTGATCGACAGTTATATGGAAGTCAAAGGTTGAAACTGCATGATCACTTTTGCCTATGGGTGGCATGTAATCCAGGTTTGCAACGTCATCCTCATAATGAGTCAATATAAGATCTAGTAGGGATGATGCAGAACCCGGGTCGTACCTAGTTGCTTCCTTCACGTGTTGCACTAGGGCACATGTGATTACCGCATCAACTAGTTCCTGTTCGAAGGAATTTGCTGACGATTCAGTCTGCAAATTTCCCCAGTCCACCATGGGTGCATTAAAGTCCCCTAGGATTAGACATCGATCACTTCGTGATAAAGTGTTGAGACTGCTTAGCAGGACCTCGTTTACCTCACAGCTTTGGCTGTGATAGATCAAACTAAGCAGCAACTCTTGTCCCCTGCATTTCAGGCGGCAGCTAACTAATTCATACGTCCCACTCTCATGGGATACACTGTCGATAATGGTGAATGGAATAGCATTCCTAGTGAATAGAGCTACTCCCCCTCCTTTACGCGTTTGTATTCTATCGGCCCTTACTAATGTAAAACCCTCGAAATCAAGTTCCCTACCATCTATAGATGGCGTCAGCCATGTTTCTGTGACTACGATTATGTCTGGCCTAGTTGAGTCAATCTGTACACCTAGTTCCAGTAGCTTATTGAGTAAGCTCCGGGCATTGGTATAACAGATCCGAAGCCTATTTAAGTGGCCTCGTGCTTCACCCAGAGTGGCTTCGGCATCATCCTCTGTCGAAGCCTCACAACCCGAAAATTTACAATTTTCAGGTCTTTTTCGCCAGCGTCTAATCTGAGCTGTAGTTCTTTTTCGGCTTCCCGTCTTTTTACACGGTCCGCCAACGGTAAGTCCTTACGGAGAAAGACTCCTGAATCCTTTAATTTGTGTCCATTTTCTAAGATTAATTCGCGTTCATTTGGGGATTTGAAAACGACTTTTAGCAGTCTAGACTGATTAGGCTTCAGATGCGCCAGGTTTCCTAGTCTATACACCTTTAGCAAGGTGACTCCGCGCTGGAAACCGATCGAGCCTTGCGATTTTGGGTTCCGGAAGTTCCCTTCTGGGTACCATTTTTGATACGAGGGACAGAAGAGACTTTTTTGCGCGAGTTTCTGGTTGTGACAGACCTCTTTGGAGGATGTCCTTCCTCCTTTGGACAGTGCGGGTCAGCATTTTTTGGACTCACTTGGGCCTGTCTTATGTCAATCTGCGTGTCGACAGATCGAGTTCTGACCGATGTGTCCCGACCGCGCTTGCCGAGACACTTTTTCGCGGCATTTACCATTGAGATGGCCTCGGTTAACAAGCTATTTGCATCCAAACAACACTGTTGACAAAG
Source organism: Schistosoma mansoni (assembly GCF_000237925.1). Lineage (NCBI taxonomy): Eukaryota > Metazoa > Platyhelminthes > Trematoda > Strigeidida > Schistosomatidae > Schistosoma > Schistosoma mansoni. Next base: position 47,715,781 of record NC_031502.1, read on the forward strand.
CCATATGCATCCATTCTTACTGAACCGCTTAAAAGCTGCAGGCGTTAGATTCGTGCAAACTTCGTGGTACCAACCTTTGCACTCATCGCACTGCGTGCTGCTGTCAACAGGATATCGACATCCCGGGAGATGGCAAATGCTTTTGTTGCACCTTCCAGTCATTTTAGGATGAGAAAGTGAGTTTTGACTAAAAGTAGAAAAAAACTATAAATAGTTAGGACCAAAGTACTAACAGATACAATAGAAAAAACAAGGTACTCTGGAGTACCGACGATAAAACTATTTAGGATACCAAAAATGATACTCTAGTCGAATACTTTAACTGAAAGAAATTCAATCAAAGTATAAAACAGTAGTCTTGATACGCTAATAACGATCAAAACAATAGAATTTACTCAACGAGGAAAAATACCACTGTCCTTTTTTAAGTATCGCTCTCCATATCTTGACATCGTCAGCACAATTCTTATTGTTTACTCAACAGTGTTAGCTAAGGACGATGCAAAACTACATTTTCTTCAGAAAAGTGTAATATTACCATATTCAAGTACAAGATTACAGTTGTTCGCATTGGACGTCTGAGATGTAACCTCGAGTGTCATAGCAGCATTTGAGTACTAATTTAAATAGTGATGAATGATGCGCTAAAGTATCCCATAAGTCAACTGGTCATTGGAGAAGTTTGTTCGTCATACTCTAGTGACCATTATCATAGGAATGGCTTGTAAAAGTAGTTCATTATCTGGAAAATGAAACTGTCAACGACAGGATAGAAAAGACAAACACATCATACGCAACATTTTTGCAGGTATAGTTTGTTTCTCGTTGACATTTCTTGCAGAGAATAAAAAATGTGATCGACATATTTGAAGAAATAGAATCAGATTTGGTCCATACCGAGAATAAAATACATGAAACTCGTAGAACTGTTTATACGCTTGGGAACCAGTTTGACAGATTAGGTCGATTCTGCCTGAACGAAATTCCATTTGTAGTCCAGAAGGGTAATTGTTATACTATCATTTACGATAGGAGATTTGATTTTTCTATAATATTTTCTGGATTATTACTTAAAGATATGTTTTTGTGATTTCCTCTCTCTTCTCTTTTTTTATTTATGTTGAGCACATGCGTCCCTTCAACAAAATAGTATTGTATTTTTCTTGCCCGACAAGTTCTGAACACCGAATGTTGTGAATCTTTTAAGTGATTTGTATGAGATCATCTGACTCATTTGCCGTACAATCTTGAATAATTTTCAGAATTCTTAACGACCCTTATTTTTTAAGATAGAGATAAGTAAAAGTTTGTAAGGGGGAGAATATGTAGTTTTGAAGTTAGTTGAAATGTAGTTCCTCTTATTAAAAAGATATTCGCATAATGTTAACTCTCAAGCTTCTCGGTACTATTCAAACATACATCAAATTTAACGCTTCAACTTATTTTTAACCGACATACAAATCTGAACTGACATATTCATTTGGCATTTGAGCAGTTCTTTTGTACGCTTATTGTGCATATATATATATATATATATGAATGTAAATCTATGCAAACCGGTGTATTAGCTTTACATCATTTGCACATTATTAGCGTTTTTAGTATCCAGAATACTATACATTTTTGTTATGGTATAGCTCAAGGAATGGATGTTTTAGCATGCACTTATCACAGAAAACAAATACTCATCTAGGCTGGTCAGTTGGAAATCCAAACAAACATCTTTCAGAGTGTGGTTAGGTACTGTCATTTTTTCGTTAAGAGTAACAGAATTTCATAATTTAAGGATAAAGGTACCTGGAAAGCGGCAAAAGACAAGTTTAACAATAATATTTAAGTCATACAGTTCCTAAACTGACTTTATATATGAACTCTGTTGAGTTTTAACTACTTTGAGCTGAATTAATTATATATGTACGAGAATTATGGTCTTGAAAGTGAGGGAAATCCTCATTTATTTTTCTTTGTCACTGTTACGTCTAGGCGAACTGTCACCTAATAATAATGTTGAGGATTCTCGAGGGAAATAAACTCTAAATGTAGGCGATGAATTTTACCTATCTGAGTTTATTTTAATCACTGAATGCAAAAGTTTATACGTTATGCGTTACAAGATGTAAGGTGGTGGTTGGAGGTAGTCGAGAGAAATTTCAGGATCTAAGTTTCATGATTTAAGGAAATCGTTAGCAGAGTAATGGAGCTAATAAGTGTCAAATAACGCAAAATCTGGATTTTGGGTTTCCTGTTAGCTACCTTTAACACCACCTTACATCCTAACAAAATGCAAGCGATATCGAATCGCCTAGACTCGTGGCCACATTGCAACTTGATCGATGGGATTCAATCTGCACTATGAAGCTCATGACATACGTCACACTGATCACCACACAGTGATCAATAAATTAGTAGTTGTTCATTTCGTTAGCTTTCTAGTATAGCAAAACATAAATAAAAAATATTACCACTTAAGTAAAAAGCAAAATGATAAACACTGATAATCAGAATGAGCTACCACGGGCACCAGGAATCATACTAGAATTTAATGATAATAAGCTTCTCGCTAGTTTTCTCCTTGAGGTAGGTATTTAAGGGTAATCAAAGCTGAAACATAGCTTTCAAATCTTTCTCTGGTCGAGTTGCTTATTCTTTATTCTGGGGCTCAAACCCTGTACTGTTCTCTTCAAACACCATCACGTTATCCACTTGGCTACTGAGTCCAGAGAGCCACTAGCTTGTCCATTTGGGTCCTAGTGTTCCGGATTCCACTACTAGTCATCATCATTCCTCCTTACAATGCTTGTAAATGTAGGCGTCATCAAGGCAATCTGTACAGGATGCCCATATGTCAATAGGAGACTGATCAATTTTCAGTCCTAAACATCAATGGAGAGTTTCAAACAACCAATACGAAAATGAATTTCTTGTTTTACTTCAGTTTACTGAGAATCTTAAGGTAATATTTATTGCGTTGTGTGCTTAGGCATATACCACTTGAAAAACTTGTCATATGTTTTTAGAAAGGAAATGACTTGAAATTATAGTTGTTAGACACTACAAAGCTTGGTTTTTGACGCGATTAAAAGTTTCTATTTAATTTGTTCGCTGGTCACCATTGCTATAATTACAAGCAATTATAAACATTTCAGATAGCATTTCGTCATATAGAAACTTTTGTTTACTTTACTTAACTTTATAGCTGAATCAACAAACCTTGGACATATCATAACAAAAAGTCTAAAATTTCAATAGTGAATTTTATTCTGGGCTTAAATATGATTAAAACAATGTAGCTGACAAGATCGTGGAAGACAATCAGTAATTTGCCATTGAAAAAACAACATAAGCTAGAATATCGAAATCCTTGGATTTTTAACTCATGGATTTCAGATAGCGTTCATTACAACGGTTAACTGATTGTAAACAGCGAACTAAATGCATCCAGGCACTTCTTCGTTAACAAAGTTAGGTTAAAATAAAGAGTAATATATACATATGTAATAGCCTGAGTGCTTTCTGGCGACAGATTTAACGGTACTACTCTAAGTAACCCATTGTCTGATTATTCCGTAATTAGTCTAACTGGCATTTTACGATCTTTACCAATAACGATTACTTGTTCTGTTCAAGCATATTTACTATTCCTGACAATTAAATTGAATGCCATTTTATTTTTTTAAAATCTAGAACATGATCAAGCTTCTAATAATCTAACTGCTTTAAGATGGAACATTAAGAAAACTCAAGAAGAATACAATAAAGTATTTACCAGACTGAGATCGCTAGCTGCAACAAAAAAGAGTATTGAAAATGAAATTTCACAACTGACAGGATGCACGTAAGCACCCATTATTTATTGTGAAAATCAATAAAAACATATATATATATACGAAAAGTTATCAAAACACGAACTGAATAATTGATAAATTGCTTCATATTTAAATTAACAAAATAACCATTAGAAAAAATACAAACTGGCTAGGAACCATATTTAAATGTTTGATGACATTTTCTTCTGTTATGAGCTCATATTCGGAAAAACGTACTTTGTACTTTATTCAAAATGATCGTTATATTTTTAACAATGGCTTGGAGAACAAACTTCACTGTCAAAATGTTTGAATTCGCAGAATTATTTAAGAGATTTTCTTAAAAATCTGTTACATTTGTAGATGTTTGGATATTACTAGATAAGATGGTATATGACGAACGTGCAGCTTGTTTTCGAAATCACGAACCGACTTAAGCTAAATAACCAGTGTAAACCAGAAGTCTCTAATATTTTTCGTCCCTGTTGGAGACTCGTCATCAATGCTGATTTACTAATGCATCAGGGGCCCAACTTAGGGAATCAAGAAATTATTTAGAGTACTTTGCTTTACACACTGTAACTTTCAAGAGTATAATTGGAAAACTACTTAAAAACTGCTGATACATTTCAACTTGTATCTAATGTTAGACAATCTATACTTGTTTAGATAGAATGATGTCACAATTTGGATATTAAACTCTAGATTTGGTAACAACTTTGGAAGGTGTAAATCATAAATTATCTTCTTTTCAAACGTTTGTTTTGAAATAGCGGTAGATTGAGACAAAGGAGAATTACTTTTATTGTTATTCAGTTTTTACCAATTAAAACATAGATATCACGAATATTAAATTAGAAGTGTGAGATTAGTAACTGACGAATCAGATATATATTTAAGAAATACAAATTTAAGAAGGTAGTACGCAACAATTTTCAAGTTTGGTTATTCTTGTCATTCACTAGTGAAATTTACCTTTAAAAATGAACAACTTGATGATATATTCCCACGTCAACCGATACATATTTGATCCAAAATAAAAATATTTACTGTACAAGTGGCGTTGGTATTCCATGTAATTCTAGACGGAAATATCACATGGCACTGCAGGACCACCTAATACGTGGAGGATATAAGTCTTTTACGCCTATTGTAAGTGAATTATTTGTCTTGTTAATGTCATCAATCATATATATGTAGTTGGGTCAAGTATAAGGATATACAGCTGCATGAATTTGGCGTTGATAATACAGAGTCCTGAGAAATAGCATATAGATTGTGGTATATAAACGTATATAAATTCTCATTTTAGAAGTCTGGTGAATGAAAAATCTTTAATTACAGAGACGGAACTTAAGGGAATCATTGATCGAACAACTGAAGTAAGTTAACCTGTTTTGATCAAATTTTGATTTATATATACATATATATATATATATATATATATATATATATATATATATATAACTTTGCTGTTAGGGTTTTTAAGTGTATGCTACTATTTGAACAACACTAAATACTTGCTTGACGGTAAATTATAAGAAAACTGGAGCTCTTTGTAAGCACTTTATTTCTTACTTAATAGTAATTAATATAAATTTAATATGTCAAGTTTCGTAATAGGCACTTTATATCCAACAGCAACAAATATTGTGTAATGAAGTGAATTTATTTCATATTGTTTGCTCTAAATCTCCCACGTACACACTTATCTCTATTACTGAATAAAGTGTTTTTCAAATGTGATTTGTAAGTAAGATCCGCAAAGTAATTTAGCATACTAGTAATAATAATAGTTGAGGGACGTATGCAATGACTTGGATAGCTAAATTGATTTACGAGTTCAAGCGTTTCATTGAACAGAGTTAAAAATAACTAGACAAGTGATAATAAATTAACTGCAAATTAGAAATAAAAATTTGACTAACACTATAATTTTCTACCATTCACTAGTTTGCGTCTAGTCACTGTGACGTTTTTGGCATTATAACATACTCGTTATATTTGTAAAGGTTAGAGGTAGCATCTAACCCGAAGGCAAATTGTATACTGGGTATATGTGCGGGTCAGCGTTTGCGTGAGAATCTGGAAGAAAAAAAGAATAATTTATGATCCGGTAACTGCGTAAGCGTATAAAATCTACATTTAACAATGAAAGCAATTAAACACTGTAAACGTTAACTCAAGCATTAAATCGAAACGACCTGATAAAACAAACTAGAATCTTATGGTGTGAAATTTCGAATGAGTTACAAAATGAACAATAACAATGTTATAACGATTAAATAAAATGCAGCATGAGGGGTGAAGTATGTTCAAGAAGTTATCTGACAAACGAAAGTTGACTTAGATCCAAATAGTATTTAGAAAGGGGGATACTTAGTTACTTACTTACTCCTGTTACCTATCGTGAAGGAGCAGAGGCCGCACACCAGCACTCTCCATACAACCCCGTCCTGTACAATCCTCGACAATCCAGTTAGTTCCAGTTGTTATTCTTCCTTTTCGTAACTGCTTCTATTTCCCGACGTAATGTGTTCTATGACCTTCCTCTTTCCCGTTTCCTTTCAGGATTCCAAGTTAGGGCTTGTCTTGTAATGCACATTGGTGATTTCCTTAATGTATGTCCGATCCACTTCCAAATTCTTTTGCTAATTTCCTCCTCAGCTGGAAGCTGGTTTGTCCTTTCCCATAAAGTGCTGTTGCTGATGGTATCCGGTCAATGGATGTTGAGTATCTTGCACTGACAACTATTTATAAATACTTGTACCTTCTTGACGATGAATGTAGTAGTTCTCCACGTTTCAACTCCGTAGAGTAGGAATATCTTGGCTTTCGTATTAAAGATCCCGACTTTGATATTGGTTGATAGTTCTTCTAAGTTTCATATGCTCTCCAATTGTAGGAATGCTGTGCTTGCTTTGCCAATCCTCACCTTTACATCTGCATCGGATCCTCCTTGTTCATTGATGATGCTGTTGATCAGGTACGTGAAAGATTCCACATCTACCACAGCTTCTCTATCAAGTGTGATTGGCTTGGCGTTCTCCACGTTGTATTTGAGGATCTTGCATTTTCTTTTGTGTATGTTGAGGCTTATTGATGCAGAGGCTGCTGCTACATTAGTTGTCTTCGTCTGTATTTGTTGGTGTGTATGAGATGGGAGGGCCAGGTCATCTGTGAAGTCCAAATCATCTAATTGATTCTATTGTATTCCATGTTTCCCCTGAGAGTCGAAGTCTTCAGTAATCCAGTCAATCACCAGAAGAAGGAGGAATGGAGAGAGTGAGCAGCCTTGTGTGATTCCAGTCCTTACTGGAAATGCGTCTGCCAGCTGTCCTCCATGTACGATCATGCAATATAGTCCGTCGTATGAGTTACGGATGATGTTGATTATCTTCTCAGGAATACTATAATGTTGGAGAAGATTTCATAGGGTTCTTCTGTCCACATTGTCAAACGCCTTCTCATAGTCAATGAAGTTGATGTATAGTAATGAGTTCCACTCAACTGATTGTTCGACAATGATCTGTAGTGTCGCGATTCGGTCTGTGTACAAGCTATCCTTACGGAATCCAGCCTGTCGATCTCAAAATTGGGCGTCTACTGAGTCTTTCATCCGGTTCAGCTACATTCTGTTGAAAACCTTTTCTAGTACTGACAACAATGTAATGCCTCTGTAGTTCTCACATTTGCTCACATCTCGTTTCTTCGGTATCTTGATGGGGTGTCCTTCTTTCCAGTCTGTCAGGGTCATAATTATTTCTTGAACTCGGAAGGCAGAGTTTAAATGGTTCAATGTAGTTGGCGAATTTTTTAGCAAGAATGTTTTCTATGGGACGGGGTTGCCAACCTTAATATTCAACCCTGTTTCTTTACCCGGGCGTGGAACCGGCAGTAACTCTAGAAGTGCTACAGGAGAAGTGAAAGTGGGATAGGATAACAATGAATCGGTCACCATGGTATCACCGTTAGATTATTTAACTATTATTATTATTATTTTAGTGGTGGTAGTAATTTAAGCGTTTGTGTCAAGTTTTTATTCTAACACTAAGAATTGGTTTTCGTTTAAGGACCACTGAAAACCAGGAGGCACGGGACAGCTGTTTTTTCATAGTATGTGATTCTACAACAGAACCGGTGCAAATGTTTGTCAACGATTGGACATTATAACATTCATCGAATAAGTTGGAATCCAATAGTTCAAATTTAAAACTTTAACCAGTTATTTAATTCATTTTCTCAAACATTTTGTAAATATCATTGATTCGGATTTTATTTTTTTTTAATGTTGATAAATCTAAGGCATTAGAAACACTCACAAAAGCGAATACTAAGTTAAACGAAACACAAATACGTTATAATGCTGTGAAACAAAAATCTGAAGAGATTCGAATGAATTTAGCTAGCGATGTTCGTAAAGCTGAAGAAAATCTAACAAATGCTCAGTAAGTTATGCATTATACTTTTTTGTGTTGGGCTAAATTGATACAAAAGATTCCTACTACTTTGTAGAAGTAATGTAATTGTTATAATACCTCCTAGACTACAAACAAAACAAATGTAACATGCACCTTTATGTGTATCCACCAATTCTGTTACTACTGTAGAACTGATGATATAAATTGCAAAAACTATGTTTTACCAAAATGATTTCTAAAACTTAATGTATCTACTTATCTAGACGATAGTGAACAAGTACCTCCTCAGTTGGAAAGTGTATTTTGATCATGCTATCTCATCACAATCATAAACGTTGTCTTGATATTCTACTTTTGTGTTGTAAGTTTACTTCCAATTTACTATTTTGTGATTTCGAACAGTATGGATGTGTACACTTTCCTGATCACTTAAATTTGCTTCTGTATTATCAATCCATTTCATTTTGTTTACAAAATAATAATGTACTATGCTTCACTCACTCATTTTCTCATGACCCAAAATCATTCAATTATTAATAATAATTCAATACGTCGAAATAAACACAGAAGTATAACTTTGGAAAGTAGTGTAACTAAAAAGTAAATCTTGCTTTCATGGATTGTTTTCAACTTTTTTATTATTAATCGCACACAGGTTTCTTGGATTATTGGACAGATCCCCTGAAGATCAAATAATATCTATTTTAATTGTCATATTGTGTTCATTGTTATTGTTTATAGTGAATGATTAGAGGCTTGATGTTACAAAGATCAATGAATAGAATCTAGAATGATGGAGAGCAGGTCATAAAGTATTATTTATTGAGATCTTTAAGGATAGTGGTCCGGTTATAGCTATCAGATTGACTGAAATACTAGCTCGAGTCTGAGAACTGAACTTAATTCTATTTTACTAGTCTTGATCATGATTTATGTATTTATATGTGATGATAAAACTTCCTCTGTTTCTAAATTCTTTGAAATAGGATTCTCTGATTTGTAGATCTGCAGAACTGCTAACTTGAGCTAAGCTGCTTAGGTTTCTGTATATTTTTAAAAGATGGGTCTTTGAATTAAAGACATTATTTTTGGGACTAATAAGTCTTAAAGCAAACCATGAAAAATCTTTGATTGAAAAATACTAATCACAAAATTCAGCTAACTATTTGAAAAATATGCTACCTAAATGTCAAGTAGTAGTTAATAATTTTAACTTTCTACGAGTTTATTATTATTATTTATATGAAATTATAAGGTATTGACAACCAAAACATATATAAGTAAGTGAATTTACACGCATCATCATTTCGAAGACAAATTTATTATTAACAATAGCTATCTATTAATTATGTACATTATAAACCCAGAAAAGGCTGTCTACTCTCCCCATTACTCCTTCTTCTGGTGATTGACTGGATTACTGAAGACTTCGACTCTCAGGGGAAACATGGAATACAATAGAATCAATTAGATGATTTGGACTTCACAGATGACCTAGCCCTCCCATCTCATACACACCAACAAATACAGACGAAGACAACTAATGTAGCAGCAGCCTCTGCATCAATAAGCCTCAACATACACAAAAGAAAATGCAAGATCCTCAAATACAACGTGGAGAACGCCAAGCCAATCACACTTGATAGAGAAGCTGTGGTAGATGTGGAATCTTTCACGTACCTGATCAACAGCATCATCAATGAACAAGGAGGATCCGATGCAGATGTAAAGGTGAGGATTGGCAAAGCAAGCACAGCATTCCTACAATTGGAGAGCATATGAAACTTAGAAGAACTATCAACCAATATCAAAGTCGGGATCTTTAATACGAAAGCCAAGATATTCCTACTCTACGGAGTTGAAACGTGGAGAACTACTACATTCATCGTCAAGAAGGTACAAGTATTTATAAATAGTTGTCAGTGCAAGATACTCAACATCCATTGACCGGATACCATCAGCAACAGCACTTTATGGGAAAGGACAAACCAGCTTCCAGCTGAGGAGGAAATTAGCAAAAGAATTTGGAAGTGGATCGGACATACATTAAGGAAATCACCAATGTGCATTACAAGACAAGCCCTAACTTGGAATCCTGAAAGGAAACGGGAAAGAGGAAGGTCATAGAACACATTACGTCGGGAAATAGAAGCAGTTACGAAAAGGAAGAATAACAACTGGAACTAACTGGATTGTCGAGGATTGTACAGGACGGGGTTGTATGGAGAGTGCTGGTGTGCGGCCTCTGCTCCTTCACGATAGGTAACAGGAGTAAGTAAGTAAGTAATGGTTATTTGAACTCACTAACTCAGATGTATATTTGCAGCGAAAGGCAATGGTTTTCCAGTATCAGTTACAGCATCGATATTTGGATGCAGATAATTTCAGATGACAAGCCTCAATCATGAGAAAAAAGAAACATGACCTCTAGTTTCGATTACTAATCACAAATCTATTTACTTGATAAATGACTAACTTTATGTACTTTTATAGGCAAAGATGGACAGTGGTTAGCGGTGAAATCCAGGACGAGAGTTTCATCTTATTTAAGACTCGTCAGCTGGATGTACGTGCATCTCAGAGTTGATGTTCACTCTGGGACTCGAACCCAGTAGCTTTCGCTTCAAACGCCATCGCGTTATCCCCTCAGCTACTGTGTCCTGATAGCCAGTTGCTTGTGCAATGGGGTGAAGTTTGAATTCACTTAGTATTGTTTGTTTGAATCTTCCCATCGATGTTTAGGACTGTAATTGATCAGTCTCTAATTGGCATATGTGCATACTGTGGGTATTGCCTCGATATAGCCTTATTTCACAAGCATTATAAGCAAAGATGGATAGTGGCTAGCAGTGGAATCCAGGACGCGCGTTTCATCCTATTTGAGACTCGTCAGCTGGATGTACCTGCATCTCAGAGTTAATATATAATTTCAGTATTTTTTTAATTTTCAGATAATTAGAAATTCGGTACATGAATTTCATTGCTTTTTATTGAAAAAAATAATAAAAAAGAACATTTTAAATTTTATACCACTAATTTCCTTTTTCTCTTTTTTTCATAGAAATAAATTAAAAGAAGCTGTAAATATTGAACCAATCCTTAAACAAGAAATAATTAATATGAAAAATAAAATTGAATCTATTAAATTAAAAATTCAAACATTAACAGAAACATTTAGACAAAATGAACAAATATTTAATGAATTAAAACAACAATTAATTAAATTAAATAAAAATTTAAATAATAAACAAAATATAATAGAAAATTTATTAATATGGATTAAAAAAAATGAAGAAAATTTATTAAATCAATTTAATGGTAAATTAAATATGGAATTAAATAAATTAAATGAATTATTGAATAAAAAATTAGAAGAATTTTCTAATATTAAAATGAATGAAACACAATTAAAAATTGAAAATGATAATTATGAAAAACGAATCATAAATTAGTAAGTTTAATATTCAATTTTTTTTTATCTTTTAAAATTTTTTTAAATTTTTTTATTTAGTTATTTATGGTTTTTATTGAAAAAAAAATGAATTTCAACTATGAAAATACTGAAATATTCACAAAACCCCTTCTGATCTATAATCATAGGTACACTAGTGACTGACTGTAAGGGATGTTTGCTTGAGTTCTAGTGGGAAGCAGTGACCAGTGGAGTTCAACCAAGTCTGTTGTAGAGATATCAACTCACTGAAGACAATTGATGAACGGTTGCTCAAACATCATAGATTGGTTGAAGTTAGACATTAATGCCGTTGGATGCCGGATCAGTGGTCTATCGGTTAAGTGCTCTGGCGCGAGACCAATAGGTCCTGGGTTCGAATCTCGCGAGTGCGGGATCGTGGATGCGCACTGCAGAGCAGTCCCATAATAGGAAGGAACGGTCGTCCAGTGCTTCCAGGTTTTCCATGGTGGTCTAGCTTCAATTGACTCATGATTTCAACTATGAAATGTCCACAAAACCCCTTCTGATCTAAATTTTCAATATTTATCTAACTCTTATTATCATTATATAAAACTGTGGAATAATGAACATTTTAGAATGTTATAGATTCCCATTGTGAAAATTAGAACAACATTTGTAAGCGAACAATTGTTTTCAATTAGATCGTCATCAGGCTTTACTTTAATATACATGAATATTTATACGAAAATGTTTTAGACCAATCAAGGCTATTTGAATCAATAATCACAATGAAATAGAATACGTTACCGAGCATAATAGTTAAAAGTACAAGTTGACAGTGGGAAGACAAGTGCACTAATGTTTTTTGATTACAATTCTAAGTCTAATTACTCACCTTTGATCTCCTATTTCCAATGTTTAACTACTGATAAGACTTTTGTTATCGTAATTTAATATTCTTACTACTAGTAGTACACTTGTCTTCCCACTGTCGACTTGTACTTTTACATATTATGCTCGGTAACCTATTCTATTTCATTGTGATTATTGACTCAAATAGCCTTGATTAGTCTAAAAAATCTTCGTATAAATATTCATGTATATTAGAGTTGCTATACTACATTAGTACAGAGATACAATTCTCGATTCAAATCTCATAGTGGTAGAAGTAGAAAAAGTATAGGCAGTAATCGGAAAGATTAGGGTTTGGAAATGTTATTCAAAGAGTATAATGCAGTGAAATAAATTTGGAAAGAGAAAAAAAGAAAGGGACATGAAGAATTCAGAAGATTAAAATTTGTGATAAAACTGAGTGGATGCATTTGCGCCATTGCGAATAATCTTGGGTCATATCATTCAAGGCCTCTAATCATCGGTTGTTATCATCCCGCGGATCACAACCAGGTAATCTACGCCTATTAACAAGGCCCATTCCACTTGTCAGTGACTTCATGGATTTGTGTCATGTTTTGGTCTGACCGCCCCTAGCTTTCTTCCAATCTACTCCTACGCCATAAAACATCGCTCATCGGGGCAGTTGGTGGTCGAGCATACGGCAGTTGGTGGTCGAGCATACGTAATATATGTCCCATCCATCTCAACTGGACTGAATGTTCAAGTACAGAATATTTCTATATATATATATATATATATATATATATATATATATATATTCTGATCAAACAATAAGAATTTTGATATTTTTATTATTAAGCATTTCAAAGTTACTCAGTTGAAAAGATGTAAAGATTAATACTGAATTCGAACTCATAAGTGTACTATAACTTTTTAAGCGGTAGTAGCCATTTTATTTTGATGTCAGGGTTAATTTGTTGAATAGTTATTCAAAATAGTGATGAAACATTAAACCTATTTTTGTACTTGCTGAGATTTATCGGTAAGGTGCACTCGAATTCTTGGGAAAATAAACACTTCCAAACTCATCTTATGTAACATATAAATACGTAATTGAGACTTTATTTTCGTTATTTTTAACACACGAACATCAAATTAACCGTAATAAAGTGTTAAACCTACTCACTTGTCAGAGTAATCGATGGGATTTATTCAGCTTCCAAACATAACTAACTGTAACATAAGTTATCATACAATTATCCATTGACGTAGGGTAATTTCTTCCATACTATCACTGTCATGCAAATAATGTCTCCATAACATTTTACGAATGATAATTTTATAATTCAGTTGATTGGTAGATATCTTTCTATAAGACCGAAAAGTGTTTGACATTTTAGACTTTTGTGTTCAAAATTTGTTTGAATAGTGAGTAAGTACTTTGTGAATAAGTTAAAAACCTTGATACGGCTTGATTTCTGTCTCTAAATAAGCTCTCTACATTACTGTCGCCTTTTAATACATATTCATGTACAGTCAAGACAACCTTTATTTTGTATAAGGTAATTTTATTTAATAAGAAAGGACGTTTGAAACAAGTTTTTATTGTTAGTCATTCTAGTTGTCGTCGAAGCATTGGTCACATATGGTGTAACAGTGTATTGAGTAGTACTGAGGTCAGACACAGAATGACAATAAATATATTGATACAACTGAGAAGTTACATCGACTGAGGTATCTGGGATATGTATTGCGTATGCCTAAACACCACCTGAGTTAACAAGTAGTGTTGAGTAACATTGGAGCGGTTTGCAAGGACTCCTGGCGTACTCAAATTAAAAGCTGGCATCAAGTCATAAAGCCACTGACAGTCGTTCAGAGCTGTTTTAGTAGATGAAGACTACCTGGATGGAAGCGCATGATTAAATGTTAGGGAAATGAAATAACATAGATTTGAATCAGCTACACTGGTGAAGGTTTATTCACTCCTTATCTACCCCTTGAGCTTTGAATTTAAGATTATTTTGTGCTTTTCATTCCAAGCATTTATTCTTTCTCATCAAATTATATTCCCTTTTACATCTATTTTTATTATCATTGAAACTACTATTACTTCTCCGACTGCGATATCCATTGCGATAAGTTAGTCTGGTTTTATTAATGTGGTAATGACAACTCATACCGATGAATAAGCATACCAGATTCCTATATTACTCTTCATTGACTGGCTGACTGAACGATGAAATTTCATAAATTGTTACCTAAACATTTATTTGCCTATCTATTTCGTATACAGTAGCTAATTTCTTTAATATTTTGCCGCTTTTTTTGGGTTAATAACTTGTATAACCAGTTTATTTCGTATTTGATTTTGATGTTATTCTTCTTGTTTTTGTTTTAATATCTATAATATAATACTTATCTACTTATCAGTCAAAATGAAATATCTAAATTTAGAAAATCTATTGAATTACTTGAATCACGTTTACTTACGGCACAAGATTTATTACAAGTTTCAAATACTGATTATAATCGTACACAATTAAAACATTCATCAGTTAAAGATGATTTAGAATTAACTAAATCTCGTACAAGAACAGAACAAGATGAGAAACAAAATATGTTAAAATATTTACAGCACAAAATAGATGAGGTTAGTCAGTTATTATTATTGATATAAGTGTTAAGAGAGTAGTATATATTGATTTATTTCATGAGTAATTTCTTTTTTGAAACGATAGGCGAGATTGAGTTGTGACAAGTTATTCTAAACTGAATACACTTTATTCTTCGACAGACATTTGATTAATTTATACTGTACAACTGATATGACACAATCACGTTTGATAAGAATCTTATACAGGTTAGGACAGTAACTTGTATCATTAATTGAAAAGTTAATTCATGATTCATTTTCATTATGTTTTCAATGATGCACAGGATGAAATAAACGAAATGTACAAATGTCCGGTAACATTTGCTTATCGTTTGATCCGTTTTTAGCTCACATTTCTATATCTATATTGTCTAAAAAAGGGTGTTTCCGCAGGATATCTATTTAATTTTATTAAAAAGCAACTAATAAAGTCTGAATATTGATGCCTTTGTGTGTTTTTGTAGTAAATACCCTTTCCAATTACATTTTATATTTCATATTGAATAAATTAGAAACTTTAGTCTAACTTTATCGTTCATTAGGGGTTAGATTGTATAATCTATGTTGTCGTATTACAGAATATTTGAAGCAGGTATCCTGCCTGGTAAGGACTATAAGTATACCTAGAATAAGATGAGCTTATCTCAATTATATTATTCTCAGTGATTCGTTCTAGGTGTAAGGTAAACATGTGTTTCCTTTGTTTCCTATGAGCTGTAAAACCGAAATAAGAACAAAACTAGAGTTCTAGGTTCCATTGCTAGTCACATTCAAAATATATATTAATAAAGCATTCGGGGCCCATTATTATCATCTTTTCTCCTTTTTATTTGCATATTTCTATCACACTGTAAAGAACAATGGAAACTTGAATAACTACAGCATGATATCAAGTCTCATGTAGCTTACATTAGTCAGTTACTTTGTACTAAGCAGATTAGCTTGAATCTCAATTAAAAAACAATTAGCAAAGTGTACTAAACATGTTTAATGAAACTGAATATCAATGATGGTCAGGTTTAATTGCTTGCTAATGTTTTTCCAAAACAGATGAATCAGTAAATGTAACAATCTATTTATTTAAATACTGAATTGAATTGTTCTTGAAAAAATATTTACTTGTAGATCTCTAACTTTGTATTACGATCAAACTGGTTTTTAAGTTCATATAAACGTGTTTAGACGCGTGACTGATGCTTTCATTCTGCTTGTTTATCAAAGATTTCAGTTATTGTAGAAGTTTTACTACATTGTTAAAACATGATTTATTTTTATGGTTCATCATATTATTAATCTCATTGCCATTCCAATCACACTACAAATGATATTAGGAGAGAGTTAAATGGAATCCATGAGCTAATTCTACATACCTGATTCGTGCATAAATTTGTTGTCAAGCCACTGAAACAATTCGATAAATTTATGAAAGACTTTTTTAAATCAATACACTCAGTACTAAAGTCATTATCAGTGAATGAATAAATGGATTTGGTCAGCAAGGTGGTTAGGATTTCATTACTCACACGATGTTAACTTTCAAAGATAAACGGGATAATAATGATCATGATGTTGTGAAAGATATAGGAAATATGTGACGGTTGTTTGCTCATGGATTTATCTTTCAACATGACTGAAGCTACTTCATATTTGTTTTCAAATGAATTGAAAATACTACCAACAAACTTAAATGTGGTTTTTAAATTATCCTCTCATGAATAAAATAAGATTTGTAAAATCTGTCATACGATGGGCAGACAATAAATAAGCTTTAAAAATTTAATCCGTTATTTAAACTAAAACTTATTGATGAACTAAAATTATTTATCAGTATAAGGTTGTGGAAGTTGTTGAGTTTTTGTTGACATCATGAACCGATCAATATTAGACCACCATTGGAAACACGGAAGTACTGGCCGACCATTCTGTCCCAGTATGGGATTGGTTGAAGTTAGACATTAACACAGTTAAATGCCGGCTCAGTGGTCTAGAGGTAAGGCCTTCGCGCAAGACTGAAGGTTCTAGGTTCGGATCAGACTTGCGATATCATCGATGGGTACCACTGAGGAATCACATACTGGGGCGAAATAGTCGTCCAGTGCTTCCAGGTTTTCACTATTGGTCTAACATTGATCAGTTCATGAGCTGAACTAAAATTATTTAAAAGCTTTGATGACCGAGTCAATCATAATTTGAAACGTGAATGAATAATCATAAACGTGAATTTCAGAGTTACATCTATAACGGTTTTACTTGAAAATAATGTGATCAATATTATATATGCGACTTCAATGAGTAATTGGGTGATTCGAGTCAGTGAAGTGTAGAGTATGATTTTCATCTTTTTTAATATTAGGTAAAAAAAATATACCGGCATCCACGATACAGTGTCGCTAATCAGCCAAAGTATAATGTTTGTATAGTCACTCTTCATTTCAGTACAAATACCAAATGGATTTCCATATATTCAAATCATATCTTAGATCTATTCACAAAATATTATACTTGTATACAAATACATATATATAAACCTTTTTCTATAATTTTAACTAAGTCTTTTTCCCTTGATTTAACAGGTTTGATAGGTGTATTTCATTTCTATCAAAGTATAATAAGGAATACATTAAACAAAATTATTTACTTGGCTATGTTACTATGAGTATATTCCATAGCTTCCGAGATAAGTAGAAAAATGTATGTAAATAACATTGAAAGTAGAATAACCTAGTGAGTATCAGTGTTATAGTACAGTATTTGTTAATATTTGTGTTTTCGGGTTTATAGTTGAATATTCAAGAAATACTAATACTGTTGTTTCTAGATCGTGAAGGCTTTTTTACTATTCAAATGCAATGACTTAAACTCTTGGATAAACATATATGATTACTTGTATACTGCCAACTACTTGATAATCGTCAGTTAATCATTAGTCAAAAGTCAGAAATTTTTCAAACAACCTCAGAAAAACTAAGAGATGATCACTGAATTTTATATTCAAGTCGATATATCTTGTTCGATTTTGGAATTTATTAGACTTTAATAGATGTGAATTCTTAAGTAAAAATCTCATACTAATTAATGGGTAAGTAATACTGTTAATCAAAGTGAGAATCTTCAATACGAACGTCATGACAGTCAGTTCTGATGTACGGATCTTAAACGTGGAGAACTACTACATCCATCATAAATAAAGTACAAGTATTTATAAATAGTTGTTTACGCAAAATACTCAACATTCGCTGACCGGATACTATCAGCAACAGCCTTTTATGGGAGAGGACAAACCAGCTTCCAGCTGAAGAGGAAATTAGCAAAAGAATTTGGAAGTGGATCGGACATACATTAAGGAAATCACCAAACTGCATCATGAGGCAAACCCTAACTTGGGAACGGAAAAGGGGGGAAGGCTAAAGAACACATTACGTCGGGAAATAGAAGCAGATATGAAAAGGATGAATGTTAACTGGAAAGGGTTGCCCAGGACAGAGTTGGATGGAGAATGCTGGTGGGCGGCCTATGCTCCTCCACGAGGGGTAACAGGAGTAAGTAAGTAATACTGTTAACAGTATAGTCCTATTTCATGATGTTTTAAATTCTGGTCATCTGGAACTGAATGCAAGTGAAGAAGTACACTATTCAGGAAAACAGTTTATTCATGAGTCCTAACTTTCCGATAATCAGATTGCTTTTAGTTAACTTTATTACATTTCTCTTGTTAATTAATCTCAATTAATATTCTCTAATAATTGAATACATGTTATATCATTTATTTAAAACAATAGGAGTGTCAAATTAAGTCGAAACTGATGATAGATTTAGAAAATAATCTTATAGAATTTGAAAAAATTAAGCAAGATGGTTATCAAAAACGTTTAGAATTAGAAGCAACAGTTAAACAATTAGATAGTAATTTTGAAAATGTTAAATCAGAGTTAGAAGCTATTCGATTAAATCATAATTATTATTTAGAACAATTGAATATTAAACAAAACGAATATAAACAAGTAAGTAAACTTTTTATTCCATTTTGAATTTGTAAATTAAATTTGATTTATTCAAATGATTTTAAATTATAAATTAAACTTGTCATTTGAATATAATTGGAATCATGATTCAATTGAAGCTAGACCACCATGGAAAACCTGGAAGCATTGGACGGTCGTTTCGTCCCATTGTGGGACTCCTCATTTGAACATTTAAAATGAAACACTAGAGCTTTTGAATATGACAATTGATAAGCAATATGATAACTAATTTACAAAGAAAATAGTGTCAATTATTTATCTTATGAAATGATTCACAATGATGATATTTGAATCATTCACTTGTTGTTGTTTACTTGTATCTTCCCATTGTTATTTAAGACTGCAATTGATCAGTCTCTTATTGGCATATATGCATCCTATGCGGACTGCCTCGATATTGCCTGAAGTCAAAAGCTTTATAAGCAAAGATACATAGTGGCTAGCAGTGGAAACTTTGAGGTGCAGGTTCATCCAGCTGACGAGTCCCAAATAGGACACAACGCGCATCCTGGATTCCACTGCTAACTACTATCCATCTTTGTTTATAAAGATATTTGAAATAGTTTTCAATTAAATCGTAAGTTAATGTAAAAATGAACAAGGCAAAAAATGGCAAAATTATCCTTTCAACCTGAGAAAAAATTAAAAGTAAAGAATATGAAATAGCAGTAGCATCAGTGATGGCAACAAATTCAAACATAGAGCAGGTAATATAAAAGAAACTAGTGAAATAAAAAACAAATGAAATACATGGAATACCGTTAAAATCAAAGTTAAGATTAGTATAAAATAAGATTCCAAATGTTAGGTGAACTCTGAATGGGTTTCTCTATTCATGGATTTTTTTTCAATTTACCCTCAGGTTAGCCATTATTGCATGTTGATTTGAAGGTATGCTTGGAAATGTATCATATGTGCTTTAATCATTTCAACTGATAAAGTTTTACATTTTCATTAATTGATGGACCACATTTATCTAGTACCATACTACTAACTTCATCATTAGTTACTTGGTGATTCTACAATACACGAGTAATGGTTAGAAAAAACCTGTGATTTAGTACTATGGATCTGTTTTTCTATACCACTTATTTAGTCCGAAATTAGACCAATATTTCTGGTTTCATCAGTGTGTCAAGTTCAGATGAATATTTCCTACTCTTCGTATTTCATCTATATATGCTTTATGTATTTTTTATGTCCAACTCATGTCTACAACTATTTCAATAGATTAATGTGGAGTAAGATCTATTGTAACATTTTAATCCTACTTTGTATGTAGGCAAACAAAGTTTAAAAAACGTAACCATCCTGTACACTTGAATGTTTTTTGTGGATTATTACCTAGTGCTATTGGGTCTTTAGTTTGGTGTTGTATGAAGAACATTAATTGTATAGACATTTAAGACACTTTAGATGAATTTAATAGTTCATCTACTATCTTTGGCATGTTCTGAGTATAAGGGGACTTAACCGATTAGTACCTTCCCCAAAAGAAAATACTAAAGCTGAATTTTAGTTTATATTCTTAGTTTTTTTTTAATAAAAAAACAGTAATCGATCATACAGTTTTTTTCTTACTATTTAATTTGTATCCAACAAGTTTGAAAATGAATGGAATGAAGAATATTCTACAATGTGTAATAAAGTTCAAACACTAGATGAGTCTCTACTGAAATCTAAAACACAATTCAGTGAATTAAAGACAAGATTAGAAGGAATGACAAATGAGAAGAATTTTCTACAGGAGAAACAAAATAAACTTAAATTATCATTATTAGCATTAATGAAAGTGAAACTACGAGGAACTACAAAATTAAGTCAGTTGAGGTGAATTTATTATTATTCTTTTTCATAAGTTATAAGTCTTTTCTGAGTCTAAATATATTTTTGTGAATCCGTTTTTTATGATATTTCGGAAGCCCGTGACAAGATACTCTGGACTTAGGGTTTTGTGTCAACTGACATTTGTAAGGAAGGCGTATCTCAAATCTCCAGGGAACCGATACTACTACTCGGAATTCGCGTCTGTACAACTAATGTTGGAGTTAAGTCTGTTACCACTGAGGCACCTGACCTATATAGGATGACTGAAATTTTCGCACTCACTGGTTATTCGAACTTTATTTATGTTTTTCACCCGGGAAACCCGGGTACGGTTCACTACACAAATCTATAATAGGGAGTTGAGGATTACTCTAGTTCTTCTTTTTAGTTTTAAATTATTTTGTCTTTTTAGTTAAACGTTTCTCATACTGCTCAAATTTTTAGATGTACGGTTGCTGATCTTACCAAAACAAATAAAACATTGGTCTCAGAAATAGACATTTTGAAAAGGCAAACTGAACAAATGAATCAACTTCAAACTAAACGTGAATTACAACTGTCTAACTTAATGAAAGCCCGCGATTTAGTATTGAAAAAACTGAAGGTAATACTTATCGAAGATCTTTTGATTTCTAAAAACTTCATACATCACATAGTACTGGATGTAAAATTTGCGTCATCTATAACTATCTCATCTGAACACTTCTCGTGATGCTGTTTACATGAAACCGTTATAAAATAATTATAAATAAGCTTTTAATACCTTATCTGTTTCTCAAACAAAATGGACTCCAACTTTGTTATTTTTAGTTATTTAGATGGATTAGTTCAGCTTTAGTAGCGTTTCTGTTGCAGAACAATTATAATTTTGAATTTGTACTTGTAGAGTTTGATGAAAATACCACCAAGTAAAGAAAGCACGTTCAATAAGTGTATTGTTATGTGAGAAGTTGTGAGCCCAGGA
This sequence comes from Schistosoma mansoni, assembly GCF_000237925.1. Lineage (NCBI taxonomy): Eukaryota > Metazoa > Platyhelminthes > Trematoda > Strigeidida > Schistosomatidae > Schistosoma > Schistosoma mansoni. The sequence continues at coordinate 47,737,747 of NC_031502.1, forward strand.
TGGGCATCTAGGCACAGAGGACAGCAGCTCGGACGGCCAAAGGAAACTCGTTGGTCAGATAGCGGTGATTGTGGCCTTTAGCTAGGTAGAGACCGTAACCTGTTTCTGTACAGGATCAGCTTCTGACATAGCTATTACCTAAGTGTCACCTGGCCTTTTCGCTCCGCAAGTCAAATCTGGACTTGGATTGGTTGCATTGAGATCAGCTACCACTGAGGTTATTGTGTAAAAGATTACCTCTCTTTTTGGAGAATCTATCTTAACTCCAGGTACACCCTAGTATGAGCCAAAATTATCTTGGTCTTTGAGGGCGAGGAAACTTGTCGTCCTAAGAGGATTAATGTGAGCAAACTGGTTATACTTACCGTCACAGCCAAACAATAAGTCGAGTTAGGTTTAATGGTAGCTATCAGTTCACTGAAAATTCGAGATAAACACTGAGTATATCTACGTGATGCCATGAAAATGGTAAGTTGCTTGTGCTTTGGAAAAAAAACCCCAATTACAACCTCTGGATTAATCCAGGCTCTCCAAAACTCCTTGGGTCACGTCAGTATACTTTATTTTAACTCGAGTTTGATGATGGACGTAGGTACTTAGCTCAGGATACTTCATAATCTTACTTAAGGACTAGGATACATCGTGGTTGCAATGTGTCAACACTTTGGCGGCAATAAGTACGTCTAGTAACTGCCGGAAGCTGTTTCAGCATACCACGAGACACCAGGAACACAATATTTAGTCTCACTTTGTATAACACATTTTTTTCCGGTGGTAGATTTTGGCAGAATTTATGTCTTTTAAATAGAATGAACAAAGGTGAGGATTACAGTTATTCAAAAAAGTAAAACTTCTATATATTGGATTAGAGTTGATTTAGTAGGACAATTGTATATATACTGTCTCTGGACGAATTATTAAATAATATAGATGGAGAGCATAAAGTGACTAATCAAGTAAATTAATAACTGTATTCTAATTTACGTCCAATATACTAAGTCACTTAATGTGTAATTATGTCAAACAAATCTGGGCCATACACTTGATGTGTTTTTAATTTATTTGTCAATCATGTTCATTATGACTACAATAATAACAGGTGTAATTTATGAATAAGTTACGGATAACAGTCGAATTTGTAAAGATTGATGTTCAATATAAAACGGACCCCACGGAAGAAAAATTTAGTCAACATAGTGAATGCCTAAAGTACCAGCTTGATTTATTGACAAAAGTATAGTATAAAGAACGACAAGCCAAAGTCAAGAACATGAATCTAAGGCGTTAAGTGAAATCCGGATATTACGAATTACAAGAAGTACAAATACCTTTGTATATTAGTCAAAACGTTTAAAATGATAGCAAAAAAGTCATCTTTGTCATTACATCGTAAAAATGATGGTTTTTAATATATCAAACCCTCAACTGACTCTGCAGATTTTATCTAAAAACATATGGACAACATCCTGGTGTAAGCAAAGTATATGGACAACCTTGAACTACGTTTTGCTCAACGAGATGGTATTTGATTCTGAAACTGATTCATAGGTAAACAGCAATACAGCCATAATTATCAATAGTTTTGACATGAATAATTTAGGTTTCCTCCACCGAATGACGTCATCAATAAGGTGAAAATTAATTATGATATGAAGCTCGATTATTTCGTCTATATACTTCAATTCTGCCATTATCCCTATATCTCAACCATAAACACTTAATCCCGCTTAAAAGACACTCTTCCATATGGTTACAGAACACTTCCATATGATAGATAATGCCAGTTCATAATGAAAACTATAACCCTAAACCCCCTAATCTTAGCCCTAATTAAGAACAATGTGTGAACTCTTAAGAATACATTTAGTTCTTTCAAGGGTTTGAGGGGACAGACAACCTGCGTCCGATGAATTTACGTCATTTTTTTCGACCTAAATGCAGAGTAACTTGTAGATAACGTTAATCGATCCACTGATTACACTTTATAATATTATTATTTCCTTTTTTATGAACTGGCCATTTACGAAAGCTGTTTCCCGATTTGCTAGAAACTAACAGAAAATTAATTTTAGTTGTTTTAATCTCGTCCCAATGACGTAGCTTTGCCAACATATTAGCTAACGATATTTTTTTTTTATCAAAGTCAAAACCAGATGTCGGAATATCAAATAACAACTATATATTTGTTAACTGTACAATGTGTTTACTAGAAACTCAGAATTGGGGTTTCTCTTCTGTGCATAACTTGCTTGATTACATTGGCTTAGTGATTATATCTATTTGGATAGTGTTTTGTTCACTGAGCTGGATGATTTACTTGAGGAGCCACAATTTTCGTTATGAACAACATTATCAGCCACTTCAGACTGGAATAAATTTTTTTAATTAGTGGGAGACAGTAAACACTGGAGAATATGTTTCAGAAAAAAGAAATGAGGTATATATAGAGGCATACAGAAACTCAAGTTTTACTGGAAGGCAAAGAGTAAGTGCAAATGAACCATTACGTTGGACTTTTAACCCTCGATCGCAGTTATTGCCCAGATTCACAACTGGGTTATCCCCTCTCAACTTCATTTCAACTTATTTCTGCTCCAGAAAGTACTGCTCATAGCGGTAGGATGTGGTTAAATGTACTTCAGACATATTCCAGACACTTCACACAATAACGATTCAGAGCTTCAGTAACTGACTTCCCAGTTTCTTTAAATATCATACGTCTGACTTCAATATTGTTCACCCCATTGTTCCTCGATATTCGGACGATTTTTTGAAGACGACACCTACGATTTACCAAGACTCTTTTTTTCAAATGATCTAGATTTTTCTTGGATGAAGTCAATGTTCTTATTATTTGAGAGTTAGTGAACCATTTAAGTTTTTGAACAACTAATATATCCTCTGATAAAACTCAGTTTCCGTCTACTATATTTTTACTCCAACCATTATCAAAAGTCATGGATAATTCAGTGAAGTAATTCCTTTCTTTTCTCTAACCAAACGCTAGATTTAATCATTTATATAAAGAAAAACACGAAACATCTATAAACTTTCATTTGCGTGATATAATTTACTCGATAATACTGATTTATAATGAAAGCTCCATCTTCATTAAAAGCTGGAAGAATGTTTGTTTTACTTATTCATGAATTTGAAATGTTTTTTTTTTCCTTTTACAAAAAAATCAAACCCTATTAAAAATGTCCTCTTCTATTTGATTATTATCATACCAATCATATCAGGAGGATTTAAAAGAGAAACTCTCTCTTAACTTAACATTATCTGATCAATATATTAAAATGCAAGAAGAACAAAGTAAATTGTTATCATTATTCTACTTGGCTGTAACAAATTCTGTGTTAGATCAAAATCAATTATTCAATGCAGAGCAAGTGAGTATCAGTGTGATGCTATAATACCTTAGTACTATGATTATTCATTATTATTATTTTATCAATTTGTAAGGAATTATTGAACATATAATCGATTTTAATAAGCAAATTTCATTCTTCGATAACAATCTAGTTTCCTGGGTTGATAGGTGACTAACTTAAAATTGCAAATATAAATAATAAATAATAGTATAGGTCCTTCTTATATAGTATGTTCTTATTCTCCCCCCCTTCCAGCCATAGGAACATGAAGAAGCCTAGTAGGCTCTTTTGGAGAAGAGTGCTACATCGAAGCACGGAACAACTACCGGGGCTCAATAGCTGTTTTTGCAATGCTTATGCAGAATCATTACGCCATTCTTTCTTTCTTTTATTTTTTGGGCAGACTCATTCTTACTTTCTTTCTGAACCAACAATAATTATGCAATGATTCTTTGTAGCAGTCGTAATCATTTGTGGGTATAGGTAGAGTGGTTGATTAGGACAATCTCCGCCACCCGTGTTACCGCTCACGTTAGTACATGGAAATAGTCCCATGATCCAGGAGGCACGACAAGGACGTGTGAGTTGGGTTTTGCCTCCCATGTTCTTATTTCACTATTAGAAAATAAATATATTCAATTAGTTTATTTTAAATGATCTATTTGTAAGGAAGAAACAATTAATTGCGATACAAAATCACACATATTGATAAGAAATGTAATTACATTATATGGTTAATTATATAATTCTTAATGTATTCACAAAAATTAACCAGTCAACATCATTACGGAAACCCCTGTTTTTTGTTTTTCAATCGTGTACATGTACACTCTATATTTCTCTATTTATTGAATCGATATAAAATTAGAAGTACCATATTACCTAACAAATTGCCAGGTACCTTTCAGTGGGACTAACGATCAATTTAAGCTGTGAAACGGACTAAATTATTGAGCGTCCCATAAATATCATTAGTTTTAACAGTGATAATTCTATTCTTTAGTACAAATGTCCAACGAATTCACCAGACTCTTAAGTCAAAATCTAAAAAAGTTGAAGTAAAATGTGTAGTTTAATTCCATACAAATTGTAGGTTCATGTTTGCAAAATACACATATACATATAAGCACAATTCATTTATCAGATTAATTGTTTACTTGAAACACGAAAATTATTTTAAACAATATATGCATGGGCATATTATGAATAATGTATCCATACTTTGGCTTAAAAGTAATATGTACTTGAATGATCATTGTTAAGTATCATTATTGATTCGAGAAAGTGTCATCAATGTTTATAAATTAATATAATTAAATATAGTAATTGATCATTTGTTTATTAAATTAAAACATGTGTATTGTGAATGTTTTCATATACACAATGTAATCAGAGATAGGTATCTACCAAATTTTATTGACAAGTGAATCTTTATCGGTTATGATTAGCGATATCTATTCAGAAAACTCAACAAACTAATTTTAGCGGTAAAAATGCACAGTGCCTCCACATCACTAATGTAAACTACATGTTCGACAATCTCCACACCCTCCCATACTTATGATAATCATCTAACTAACTTTAAGGTAATTGCCGGAGTTCAGTAAGAAGCTGTAACCAATAGAGTTTAACTATGACGGTTGTGAGATAGATATCACAAAGGGCAATGGGAGATGTTTGCTTTAAATTGCTAATTGACTGAAGTTATAGATGTAAACCACTAGATGTTGAGTCAGTGGTCTGAGGAGTAAGTGCTCGCCACGAGGTTTAAGGGTCTTGGGTTCAACTCCTAGAGGGATGTTGACGAGTCCCATGCTAAGACAAAACAGCTGCCCAAAGTTCCTTGGTTTTCAAAGGTTGTTTAACTAAAGTCAATTCGTAAACTACTGATACAGTGGTCTCCACAATTTCCTCCATACAAGATAATCTCACATAGTTTTCAAAAGTTATTTGGTACACGACAGGCTGTTTGAAGGGAACTCTAAAAAACAAAAAACTATTAATTATCTCTTATTATTATCCCAGAAAAAGGTGAGTTTGACGATGATGGAAGATATAATTATTATGATAAATATAATAATCATGTTAATACGTAAACCTTGTATTAAAAGTCTATGTTTTAAGCATTGAAACAAATTTATTATGCAGCAGTGAAACCGACTTATTTTGCTTGGTGGTTTTGCGGGAAAAGAAGCTGGGTGCTCAATTTGAACTGAAAAACACCGCTTCTTATTGTTATCCTTCAAATATCATTATATATAATTCAAAATGACTCTTTATTACAGAATTTACAGAAATGTATGGTTTTACAAGCAATCATAAGATGATATAAAGTAGATTACTTACCAGTTATAATTGAGATAGCTGAGTCCAGTCTAAAATTAGCAATACGGCTATATTGTAAGAATATGGTTTAAATAATCTTGTGATGAAATAACAACGGACTTTCATACCACATAGTATTAAGTTGTTTATTCGCATTCCTAGAGCCGGTTGCACCGATTCAGAGTGAAATTTGGGGTGAAGATAAACTTGTTCGCAATTTCGAACTTGAACCTGACAACCGACCAAAATGGAGAGGAAATTATTATTTACAATATTTTAATTCATGTTGGAGGACATGTTTCGTTCTCTGTCGTTTTTTTGCTGGCTTACATGATAAATGTAAAGCTCCCTACGACGAAAATAGCAGCTCATTCGGTCATTATGGAAGAAAAATTACAACATGGCAATAATCATTACCTCCAATTAATTCTGTAATTGAAATCATTCCAAAATATCTACAGCTGAGTGACAATATGAACGAAAACACAACCGTATTTACTGACTAAGATACATCTAGATGACTTGATAATGTCGAGTTTATCCTGACCTGGGCTTGTATATTCATATTTATTATGCTCTTCAATTAAACTGTTTAGCTGTGTTATTTTAGTCTGTAATAATTTGCTCATATTTTCATACATATGTATCTTCTCGCTTGTACAGATGTGTATAAGTAGTTGACATCCTACGCATTTATTGCTTATACTCGCTCAAATGTTAATTACTTGTTGCTTGATGACTCACTCGTATAACGTTGATTACATATTTGGTTAAATGATATTCTCTAATTTATCTTTCTCATTGTGTGCTTACTGGTCGTTTAACTTAAGATGTGTCTAAATTGAACTGTTGAGACAGTTTCGTTTGGCCATTTGAAAACTTTATTATGGTATTAACGACAGTCAGGTTGATTAATATAAGAATTCAAGGGATAGTATTGTAGATAATTCCCAGCAAGCTGAAGATTATAGTATATTAGCTAGTCGTGATTACTCGGAATAGCATGCACTATAGTTCTTTCAGATATCGTGTAAGGAAGTTATAATTAGAATTTGTCGGTTTGTTCTTCAAAAATCGGTAATTTCTAAAAGTAAAAGTTTTGAGTTGTAAATTAACTTCCACAAAAAAAATTTTAAAAAAATCAAAGTAATTCAAAGAATACGATAAACTCATTTTACTTTGAAGCCTCTTTCCAGTTACATGCAAGCAGTCTAACATGTTATTAATATCCATCATCAGTATAACAATCCTGATACGTAATAAACGTGAAAGAATTGATAAAGCATGTCGATGGCAGAAAAGGTAGTAAAATATCTTCGTCTGTCAAGATTATTATATAAAATATTTTAAAAACCTTTGTCAACGGTGGATCATAGTATTATCATTAATGAATGATACAAATGGAGAAGATTTGTAGCTCAAGTGGATGATTTTGATGAAGTTTTGTTCTCTGAGCAAACCATCCAGCTTAGAGAACAAAACTTCATCAGAATGATACAAATGTTACTTATAAATTTAATGTATAAGAACTTCAGATTGTAAAAAGACCAGTAAAATTAGTTTTGAATTCATCAATCGAAAAAAAACTTATGGTTATAAAAAAGGACGAAAAAATCAGTTAGTTATAATCAATTCACAGTAATACCATAAATATACATTGACTCAAGTTACTATACCATATCAACATAAACAAAACTACATAACTGTAATAGGCATCAAAAATGTAGAAATGATAATGAGATAAACAAAATATTGAGAATATAATTTCTGAAGAAAAAATGATGACAAATTAAATTTACCTTTAAGACATAGAAACAAACCTAATAATATGAAAATAAAATAAAAACTAGTGAAATGTTTCATTCAAAACACTTGGTATTGTTTGTTTGAATCTTCCCATTGATTTTTAGGACTGCAATTGATCAGTCTCTTATCGGCATATATGCATACTGTGCGTATTGCATCGATATAGCCTGAATTCACAAGTATTATAAGCAAAGATAGATAGTGGCTAGCAGTGGAATTTAGTACACCCGTTTCGTCCTATTTGGGGCTCATCATCTGGATGTACCTGCATCTCAGAAGCGAAAGGTACTGTGTTCGAGTCCCAGAGTGAACAACAACTCTGAGATGCAGGTACATCCGGCTGAAGAGTCCCAAATAGGACGAAACGCGCGTCCAGGATTCCGCTGCTAGCCACTCTCCATCTTTGTTTCTTTCAATAATTTGAACATTTTTCAAAGTGTCATTGTAAATAAATGTCTTAATGTTTCCATAGTTGAAATCATGAGTCAATTGAAGCTAGACCACCATGGAAAACCTGGAAGCACTGGACGGCCGTTTCGTCCTATTATGGGACTCCTCAGCTATGCGCATCCACGATCCCGGTTAAGTGCTCTGGCGCGAGACTGGTAGGTACTGGGTCCGAATCTCGAGAGTGCGGGATCGTGGATGCGTACTGATGAGGAGTTCTATAATAGGACGAAACGGCCATCCAGTGCTTCCAGGGTTTCCAATAGTGATCCTAGCTTCAACCCGACTCCCATGATCTCAACTATGGGAATACTGAAATCTCCACAAAACCCCTTCTGGTCTTAATGTTTGTTTTCTTAAAATTATCCATTTATTATTTAATTAAACAATTACATTATTATTATTATAGCTTTTAGTATTATGGGCAAGAATTTTACGTCAACGTAATTATTGGGAATTGAAACTACAAGCAAAACAAGAAACAAAAGTTAATGATTTATTAAATCATAATTATCAAATTAATCAACAAATTAATGAAATTAAAGAAATTAATACAAATATGAAACCATTACTTTCATTAGAGTATAAAACATGAATTTTTGTTTATTGAGTCTAAAACACATTAGGGAATAATACTCTTCCTCTGAATGATAAGATGGGACTATAAAAGATGGAGAAAAAAAACGAATCGTGGTACAAATTTTATTATTTTGTAAAAAAACAAAATAAACTAATTTCTATTATCTTATCTTCTAGTTATTTATTGAAATATTATCAGAAAGGAGTTTTTTGGAGATTGTAATAATTTAATAGTTGGATTCCTGAGTCGGTTAAAGCTAGATCACTTTGGGAAAGCTGGAAGCACGGGACAACCGCTTCTTCCTAGTATCGGACTCCTCAGCAGTGCGGGTCCACGATCAAGTATGCGGGATTCGAATCCAGAACTCAGTGGTCTAGAGGTTAAGCCTTTCCATGCGAGACCAAGGGCTCTGTGTTCGAATCCCGCAAGTGGCATCGTGGATGCGCACTTCTGAAGAGTCTCGTGCTAGAACAAAACGGCCGTCCAGTGCTTCCAGGTTTTTCATGGTGGTCTAGCTTTAATTGAATCATGACCTTAACTATTAAAATTATTCAAATATGTTCGACTTATTTTAGTGTATATTAATGCAACACCTGTAATTTGTTTGTTTCTAAACTGTAATGCTGTATCTGAATAATAAGTATGCAAATACACTAATTATAGATTTTACTCTCCAAACAGGTCAACTATTATTATAGGAAATTTAAATGGATAGCGAAATTGATTCATTTCACCATGTGCAGGTACTCATGTTTCGGTCATACACAAGTTGCTTTCTGTAACGCCTAAAGATACTGTGGTGAATTTGAACTGAGGTGGGGATAACCAATTTATTACTTCATACAAAAATTACAGAATATCTTGATAAAATATGAGAATCCTACATTGAATAATTCATTTGCGAAGTTCCACCACTTGTTCTCCATATTTTATATGATTCTTCCAAGTCACAGTTCCTTCCCATTTTCGTTTCTATTTTCTTCAAGTCGACCTTCATAACCTTCTGTTGCCGGGTTTTCTACTTCCGTTTGGTGTTACATGCTACTTATGTTTGTCGATATTAGTAGCATACACCACAATATTATTCCCTGAGAACCCGTACCAAAGTAAGTGAAACGGGGTTCTAACCTGTAGTCTACAGGTTGAAAGTTAAATGGTTTGACTAATAAGCGCAAGAATACGGATAAAGAGAAAAAAGACAGCAATTTTGACATAACTCTTAAAACTAAAATTACTCAAGAATGAATACGGTAAATGTCGAAATCTAACATTTCTATCGTACGATTGTTGCGTGGAAAAGCCTGGCCTCTCGGAGATGAGTGTCAGACGACTCTGTGTTCGATAATTTGAAAGATTGCTGACACCCAGTGGATGAGTTTCGGCAATGTGTGCTCGAGAGCAGTGACGATGACTTATTTGGTATCATTATCATAAAGCAATAGTTTCATTGGTTTAGGTATGTTTAACGTATGTCGTGCCAGCGAATTCTACACTAGCATGAACTGCCAACTTTGGGGCTGGTTTAAGAAAGTGGAGAGGTGTTCAGTTTATCACATAGTATCGGGGTATAAAAGAAAGCAGTATATGGCTGTCACCTGTCGATCAGTCACGAATTCCTAGCTGGGGTTTTGGAAATGGCGCAACTCAGCTTATTGAGACATCATCAGACATGTTTCAGAAGAGAAGCTGATGGGGATCCAACTGTAGATATTTCTTGATCTTTATAAAAATAAAAAACTCCTTTAGTCGAAAGAGATCTTGACTACTATTTTTCGAATGAATTGTTAGTTCTGTTATACGTTAATTTTGTTCATTTATTCATTTCTTTATCTTCAAAAATATTTTGATTTCCTTTCGTTATAAACAATATTATTTCCATATTTTCTGTAGAGGATTCTATTTTTCGGATCCGATTGTATAAGACTTTATTCACTTATGCCTGTTACCCCTAGTGGACGAGCATGGGTCGCCCACCAGCATTTTTCTGCAGACTCAGTCCTGGACGACTCTTTCCAGTTGCTATCCATACTTTTCATGTCTGCTTCAAATTCCCGACGCAGGTCACATAGGGTTCTCCTGTCCACATTGTCAAACGCCTTCTCATAGTCAGTGAAGTTAATGAATGGTGACGAGTTCCACTCAACTGATTGTTCGACAATGATCTGTAGTGTCACGATTCAGTTTGTGTACATCCTATCCTTACGGAATCCAGCCTGATGATCTCGAAGTTGAAAGTCTACTGAATCTTTCATCCGGTTCAGCAACACTCTATTGAAAACCTTTCCTGGTACTGACAACAGTGTGATGCCTCTGTAGTTCTCACATTTGCTCAGATCTCCTTTCTTCGGTATCTTGATGAGGTATCCTTTCTTCCAGTCTGTCAGTGGCATTTGTTCCTCCTCCCTCAATCTTCCCGAATAGAGTGTGGAACATGTTTACAGTTACTTCTATGTCTGACTTCAGTAATTCGGCTGGTATTTTGTCAGGTACTGCTGCTTTCCCGCTCTTCATTCGTCTGGCCATCCTGATTTCTGGTATCGTTGGTGGAGTGACATCTATAGGAAGTCTATAGGTGCTGCTTCGATGTCCGGTGGATTCAATGCAGCTGGCCTATTCAACAGTGTTCCACCCACCTGTCCTTCTGTTACTGCATTTCCGTGATCGACTTTCCTTCTTTGTCCTTGACCGGTCTCTCTGCTTTACTATACTTCCCTGCTAGTTTCTTCGTCGTGTCATATAGTTGTTTCATGTTTCTGACACTTGTGGCTTTCCTAGCTGTCGTTGTTAGGTATTCCTCATATTTCTGCTCGTCGGCTTCAATGCTCCCTTTCGCTTGATTGTTGGCTTCTGTGTATTCAGCTCGTGCCTTAACTTTCTCTGTTCTTTTTCGGCTGTTATTGATTTCTATCTTCTTGTTCTTCATTTCTTGAACCTTGTCCACGTTTTCGATGAACATTCATCCCTTATGATGACGATTCTAGCGGCCCAGAACCTCCTGACATGTTGAAGTTAGTGATTCTTTTATCGCTTTTCACTCGTTCTCGTTGGAAGATTTATCTGCTTTGAGTAGACATGTTATTGGGAGTTATCTTGAATTCGTTGAGTTTGTCAGTATGTCGAAAGTAGGATATATTGAACCTTTGTAATGCTGCTTCTTTAGTTTCAGTTCCACCTCACTAACCACCACATGGTGGTGACCTGAAGCCATGCCAGTTCTTGTCATGGTTCGCAGGTCTCCATTGACCTCCTGAAAATTTTATAGATACAAATATAATTGATCTGGTTTTGCGTAGTGTGATCTTGCGAGACCCATGTTGCTTTGTGTGTGTTTGTGAAGTACCAGAGGGACACCTATAACCAATTTGTTGAATGCACATAGATTTACAAGTTTATCACCATTTGCATTTCTCTCTCCCAGTCCATGTCATCCAATTATATCTTCATATCCTGTGTTTTCCACTCCGACTTTGGTTTTTAGATCTCCCATCAGGATGGTGAGGTTCTTTCTTGAGCACTTCGCTATGATCGATTCCAGCCTCTCATAGAACTGACCTATATTGTGGTCCTTGCTATCATTGGTGGATACATAACATTGGATTATATTCATAGTGATTCCCTCCGTCTTTGTTTTGAAAGATACTTTGATTATTTTGAATCCATGAGATTCACATCATACAAGTGCATTTCCTGCTTCTTTGGACAGCATTAGAGCAAGTCCCTGAGTGTGTGGAGCGTTTTCCTCTTCGTGATCGGATTACAGAAGCATCTATGCCATATCTAGCCTTTGGTGTCCAGCTTAAGTCCGATGGGTTTCGCTGATTCGGAGTACTGCTAAGTTGTATCTCCTCATTTTCATAGCTATTTGACTGGTCTTCCCGGCCACATTGTCCGGACATTCCATTTACCTATATTAATGGTTGCTCTGGTTGTTAGAAGTGGCATTGGCCTCGTGACTTCCGAAGAATTTCAGCTTTCACCCTGAGGTGTCATAACTATTCTTTCCACTCGCAGAGCCGTTTAAATGGTTTAATTTATTTAATCTGGTTGGTCTTTTTAGCAAGATTTCTTTCTATGGGATGGAGATACTAACCCAATACCCAACCCTCCTCTTTTGAGTGGGCTTGGGACCGGCAGTAACTCTAGAAGAGCTACAGACAGATTTTACTTGGATTAATTAAATAAAATAAATACCTACAAAATTGGCATGGGTTTTAAATTTAGATAAAAATGTTCTAAAATTATGTGGTAGATTAAAGGTATTTGATTTGCATCTGAATATCTCGTTGGGTTTATCAGTGATAAGGATCTGGAAATTTTGAATGAACTTGTGTAAAACCAAGTAACAAAGCCATAAACAGACATCGAGAAACATCTCTGCTCTTCTGATAAACAAATTTATGATACAATGTTCAGTGATAGGGTGTTCTCAGAATTAACTGGTGGAAATTACAACGTTACTCCTTACTGATATAAAATTAATGACTCGACAACAATATCAAGTATTTGTGTAGTATTCATCTGGCCACATTCATTATGTGTGGGTTAGCAATATTACTCAAACCGAATGGGAGCATATTTTGAAACTGTAGTCCAACGGTTGGTAGTAGCACATTTAGGTTAATGAGCAAGTTATTGACTAGTAACATATCGTCAGTATATCATAGAAAATATTATCGTCACGTGACGTTCCATAAATAAAGCAATACAGCACTGTAATTAAACAAAGCAATATATTATAAAAGTTTTGAAAAGGTATCACATGGGTTCCGGAAAATAAATATTATTTGGACATTTTTTAAATCGGGGATGGGAGTTTATCACTAAATCCGTGGAGGGGCTGTTGAAGTGTGGTGATAAAGCAATTACAACATATCTTCCATGTTCTGAGTTATTATTATTTTGAGTGTCACTTATCAATGGTAAGTTAGGAGCAAGGGCAGCTTCAAGGTAGTTTCCATTTGGTAGATCTAAATATATCTGTCTAATTGTTGATAATTCTACACGAGAATCAGGCATTTCCGTAACAGGATCAAAATTAAGCGTGTTTTGCTCAGATATATTGCGTGGCAGAAGATAGTCATCTGGACCGCAAATGAACACTACAGATGACGGAGATCGGAGAGATTCAATCGAATGAGATTTTTCTAAATGAAACAGAGAAAAAAATATTGATCAAAGCTTTTTCAGCACTCAAATCGCATAGCAAAATAATATCATAAAACTATAACAACAAAAAAACATTCAGTTTTTACCATTAGATCATTCAACTTGAATACCAATCCTAACTGTTTACATGACGAAAATCCATAGGCAGTCAGTCAGCTACAGTGTAGAACCAGACACATATACATCAATCCAAGTTGCCACACTTCATCAACACAACAAGATGAATATCAAATTCATAGACGCAGTTACTTCAATGGTACTTCACAAAACATTTCATATGGGGATATGATACAGGGAATCAGTTCGTAGAAAGAAAGTTATAAAGTAATTTCAATCTCATGGTTTAAGGGAAAACAAAGAGTGCATACACCTTACACCATAATGATCGATTCTGAGCCATGTCACTCAAAGTCTCCAACCAATGGCTACGATAGTCGTGCGGACCCAAACCAAGTATTCTGCATCGACCAAAACATCTGTGATTAAATACGAGTAACTTACGAGTATCCGCTACTCTTAATGGTTACGTTTCGCAGCCGTAAAGCAGAACGTAACGAACTGCTGCGCAGTATTGTCGTCTCTTAATTGATAGACGGATATCTAGCCTTCACCATAGGTGATGTGAGTTGGCAAAAGTCAAACGAGCTTTTAGAATCCGTGCTGAGATTCCCTCAGACACCAACCCATTCGGACTGATCAGATTTCTAAGATAAATGGAGCTGTCGACGCATTCGACTACTTCACTCCTTATCCTTAGTTCAGGTGTTGACGCAGGCCAGTCCTCGAGCAACAATCTACATTTAGAGGGGGAGAAACACATCCCAAACATCCTGGTATTGCTACTTAGTGCTATCAAAGGACTCTGCATTTTATCAGCGTCTTCACCGAACAGGACTTTGTCATCTGCGTATTCTAAGTCGATAAGTAGACCACCTGGTAGGACATCGATTCCTGAAAATTCAGTCGACGAGTGTTATTTCTAGCAGTAGGTCTATGATGAAGTGGACAGCTTTGCCAGATACCATTTGAGGTTGTAAAATCAGATGATAGTTGGCCATAAGCTCTCACTCGACTGGTAGTGTTCGAGTAAAGAGCCTTCACATGGTTAATGTACTTCTGAGGTACACTTTTCAATGACATAACTACCACAAAACCTCTCGGTCTAGAGATTCAAATGCTGTGAGAAGGCAGTAAGACTTCCCTGACAGAGGCTACATACGCGTGGCCATGTGAGAGCATTTCGAGAGGGAGAGCAGACTCTCCCCACTCTCGGCCGTACCAGGGCATTTGGGGGCAGTTCACGAGTCTTTGTTAGACATTCGATAATTATTGGGGCTAGTATTTTAGATGCTATATTAGTCAAACTAATCCCTCTATGGTTATCCTAAGATGATTATGACCCCTTATATATTGGGACAATCAGTGTTTCGGACAAGTCAGATGGTCTTACGTTCAACTACCAGATTTCAGCTAAAATACTAGTCAACCTAATCGCTAAAATTGGACCACCATACTTAAAGACCTCTGAAACCGATCCATCTGGAGCAGCTACCCTTCCTCGTTTCAGATTAGCTGTAGTTTTTTGAACTTCAACTAGATTTGGGGGACCTACTTCAATGCTCCATTCAGGCTGTTTGTAAATGGTGGGTAGTTATAGAATAGCTGAAGGCCAGATGAACTGCTCTTTAAAGTGTTCCTCCCATCGTTCTAAACGTCTGGGCTGAGAGCGGATAAGTGTCGTCTTTTTCCGAGATCGCCTCACTTACATCTGACTTCTTAATTGCAGTCTCTTTTATTAGTTTGAAAAGTTGTCTAGTGTTACCTACAGCCACTGCCTTTCCCATCTCTTTTGCTTTCGTTCCCACTACTGCTCACGGTCGCTCCTTAGACTTTTGATTAACCTAGACCTGAGTTGTTTTCGTTCTTCATCGTGTTCAGGGCCGGATGGGATGAGTTTACGAGGATCTATCACCTGAAAAGGAAAATGCGTTAGAGTTGGTCTTAGTGACCTGAGAGCGTGACCGTAGTGCCTGAGGGACAACTGCTTGAGGTCGATCCATCAATTCCATTTAACTTCAGTACCCCTCTTCGAACAGTGACTACGAAATCACTAGCCATATTTCAATGTTATGTAAATTTACACGTTTTAAACTGCTCCTATATGATAGATATTTAAGCGATTGAAACTAATTTATGCAGAATGTTTATAACAAGTAGTCCCGAGCTAATGAAAGTATATATCTGGATCATGTACTCTATTTGATAAAGAAATAATATTAAAATAACTAATAATCATATAATCTCGGTTTGTTCAAATCAATATCACGATATTAACTGAAATTGAGATGAAACACTGGGTATCAACTTAGCAGTCTAAAGGTAATGAACAAGGGTACTAGGTCTTAGGGTGCTTCTGGGCAAATGTATGCCGGTTCTGAATGTTTGTCTAGTTGAAGTCGGTCTGTGACGAAAACGACAGACTGAACAATCTCGAAAATCTTCCTGCACTAATAAAAAGAAGAGTGTGTCAGAAACAGTGATTCCATAGTTGATTACCTGAAAACAGATTGCAATTACAAACTGAACAGACAGATTATGAATAGTAATTATGGAGTAATATGATTAACACATTACTTTCTAATGTTTGAAAATAAATAGTCCGACAATACTATGAAGTATTAGACAAGAAATAGTGAGTTTTAACTTTACAAAGGAGTTTTAAACTAAACACAAGATACTAATTATTGGTACCAGAAAAACATGAAAGTACATTTATTACTTTGTCATACTATTAAGGAATGATGTTTAAAAATCATAAAGCATCGTGCATTAAACACAAGCCTACAAAACAATAATACCACCACCACTACTACCACCACACAGAACAGAAGTGAGTTATCGACATATTATCAAGTGCACTATATTAATATTTACAAATCTAAAACAGGGTTTATATATATTCTAATTAATGAATCATGCATAGCCAACAGCTTAATTTTATTCACTCCATAAATTAGACGAAATTATAAACATACTTATTATTTGCAAGGGTTTGTGTTATCCTGGTATTGATATTAAGAATTGAAATTTTTTCAATCTTTGTTAGGATATAATCTACTTGGACTGGCGCCTTAGTATTATCTTGTATTTCGTAGTCAATTATAACCAGCATACAATTTAGTGGCAAAATGTGCATTAGTTTAAGTTTTTATATCATATCAACAAGACGAGATGCGAAACAATCGAAATAGTAATAGTATCAATGATAATAAGTTAGATTAGATGTAGAATGTACCTTCATTTTCTTTATTTAATGAGTTGGAAAAACCAATTGATCTTATTTCGAGTTCTGATCTTGATGATGAGTAAGTTTCTTTCTAAAAAAAACAACAATATATATGTATATATACTTTTGGTTGGTTACTGGAGATGATAAACTGTTTTTGTCAGTAGTCGACGTCAAATAAAGAACCTCTAAAAATCAAGGAGGATCGTTAAGACAATGTGAGATAAATAAAGCTACTACGCTTGTAAACTTGCATTTTAATAAATTGTATTCCGAAATTCATCTACTATACTAGTTAGCTTGTAATTACACTAAAATACATCAGAGCTATTCACATTGTATGTTTATTACTATTGAGGAAGTCAAGTGTTAATTGCAACCATATGATTATCTCACTTATATCAGGACATCGATATAACACACAACCATATGAGAAGCAAATTTGGACGAACTGCTTTCCATATTTCCTTATATTTCACTTCACATGCATTCGAGAACGCTTTGATGATCACGATTATATTTTTATGGGAATTTTGATTTTAATTAAAAAAGTTGATCAAAAATGAGAGGATCAGTATTACACAACAAACTGAATGATTCCTAATCATGACACACTAGTGGGAAAAAATCTGTAGATTTGCAATTACCTTGTTGACAAAGCAACACTATCAACGCTCGAAAGTTCCATATATTTATACTTTTTAAAACTTCTAAATTTCATATATTCCCTTTTTAGATGCAATATGATAGTACATGGCTCTTTAATAAAAAAGTTTGGTTACCTTCGGTATAGACGTAAGTCACCAACGTTTGTCATTAGTGACAATTTGCTTATAGGCAATTATAAACAGTTAGTTCACTTTATGAATCTAAATAAAGCCAGAACGAACATGGATGCAGAATAATATGAATTCGTTATATTTCGTGGTTTCTCATCAGCTGTTGTAAGCAGCATGTTAGTTCTGATTTATTTAGATTATAAAAAGAATGAAACACATATTACAAGTTTAAGAACACCAAAGAATAACATACGATTCTAAAGATGCCGTTGTGTTTACAGAACTAGTTAACTGATTTTAAGAAATTTATTTAGGGTTTATAAAAAAGTATTTAAAAAATAAAAGCACATGAAAAACTATATGATTGCAAAATAAGATTTACGACTCTGTAATAAAGCTCTGAACCTTAAATGTGTCTACCGTTCTAGCCATGTGTCTGAGGAAAACACAAAAATATCTGTTAAGTAACACTTAATCACGTGACAGCTGAACATTGAGAAATTTTTTCCTAACAAATCATGCCAATCCCGTTCATCGAACAACAGTTTCATGTCGATAACTTCGCTGTCTCTAAAGAAAATGCATATAAAACCGACAGTCAGTGAAGTATTTTTATTACAAGATAATAGTCACGTCTAAGTAAGGATCATCAATCAAACTGCGAAAACAAACTTGAAGAAATAATAATAATGGTGAAAACTTACGCGATCTAGACACGATTCTCGTACTGGATGCAAATATTTTATGACAGACGTCATATTTCGATACAGATGCAAGAGAGAATTTATTCGTTTTTCAATGCAGGAAACCAGTCTTTTAGGATGTTTACATTTAAATATGAAAAGTGCTGGACCTGAAAAATCATTACATTTTGTAAAATACTATTCGAAAACGTCTAATAATATCAGTGATAAAAGTAGCTAATAAACTTATATTCAATAAGTTCCAATGGAATTACGTTAGTCAGAAAATTGATTTTCGAATGAGCGATGCATACACAGACAATCAGAATACAACATATTAGTGAACTAGTTAACAATGATGTGTACTGTAACATCAAACATTAGCCAAGGAATAAAGGTATTAGCATACATAAGAAAGCTATGAGTGGACAGTGTACATATGAATATGTAAAGTAATAAAATGTTCAAGAATTACATGAAGATAACAACGACTATAACAGTTCTATGATTGCCTATTTTATGATATTTCACCCAGAGCCTATAGACATTTCAGAGACAATATCCATATAATAAATAAGCTGTACGTGAATCACACCAACGATCGGTGGTTTAACAAACTGATAACTTATTTTAATTTAAATATCCTTAGTATTTTTCTTATTTAATCTTACATCAGCTAGTTTATTACAGCTTATGAAGACAGGAATTTCAGCTAATGAAAGTTTAAAACCTAATTTATTGATTCGTTACAAAAAACATAACACCAACACTATCTTTGAGGCTTGTATTTAACACTTTAGGGAAAAACTGGTAATTCGCCTCCTGTCGATTTCAAAGGTACCCTTAATATGTACTTTTCAGAAAGTCATCAACTGACAGAAATTCGATTGCATTGAATATCAAACTGAGCCGGAATAAAGACTAGATATCAATCCATTAGAAAATTTAAAGGTGCCAAAGCATTGAATAAACACAATGAAAATGTGTATAGGTTTATTAGGGGGAATAGTTCACAAAAGCCATTTATATTCTGTAAAACTGGGTGATTTAAATGGACAGCCAAGATGGAAACAAGTGGTTCCATTTTGTCAGAATTATCGACAAGTTTGGATGGCAGAGATATCATCTTAGATGCTGGTTGTACGCTTGTTTACATTTAAAATCAATTACTGTGAGCTTAATGCTTCAAAATATAATTTAGTTGACCCATTTTCCTACCTTTTCGACTATATTGTCTTGTTTCATCATCAGTGAACATCAAGCCACCTGACGAAGCGAAGTTGTGGGGGAAACTACAATCACTAAAACACTAAAGCACTCATCTCAAACGAGGATGAATCCCGGAACTAGTTGGGCTATTTTACAAGGTATGAAAAAGCGAATCTATTTTATCACTCTGAAATAAATCTATAGTCGTGTTTATTGTCTAAAAAAAGGTCTACGAGTGGCAATTGTTACACATAAGCCAAAGTGTTGGGTCCAATCATACAGTGCAGATTATGAAACTGGCTCGCATGGAGTAGAAGAATTCGGTGAATGGAATAAGTGAATTGATTGGTCCTTCACCTCTCGTCATTCAATGAGAAATAGCACTTTTAAACAACGCATTTGGTAGACTAAACACATTTTAAATACATTATGCTTGACAACGCATAACCTGGGTGGAAAAAGCGAAAAGATCAATATATGATATGTAGCTCCAAAATTAATTTATTTGGGTTGATATCTACTGGCAAATCACAATCCCACTGACATCGCTTGTGTTAGTGATTAGCGGTAATGGAGATGCTTAGAAGAGAAATTTTGCTTTGACTTTATCTCGAGCATGAATGAATATGAACACTTTATACCTATTTGTTTCCCTTACATTTATATTCTTCTTGATCATCTTCATATTTTCAATCAGTATTGATTACCTTCCGATAATGTTAAGCAGTAAGGTCACGGAAATGGATGAATAATTGTACGAGATTCTGCATTATTTTGTTTATTTATGCTTATCAGTATATTTTAAAATACAGCCACACTATCTAATACATTACTAGTTGCTCTTAGTCATGTTGCTTTGATCGAAATACTGCAGACTATAAATTAAGAGATACGTGTACACTCATATTGAAAGCGTGAATGAGAATTAAAAAGAAATAAAATCACCCGTTTTGAATAACTGGCTTTGAAATAATTATTCTAATGCTAAAATTAAAGGTTATTCGATTAGCAAACCAGAGCTTTCTCTTAAAGTAGCGATAAGAACTTCTCGGGAGACGTAAGTGCTCGAGCACCTTTTACACTGCGAGGCATTGAATCCTATTCCTGCTTGACGTAATGATTTGATTGCCCCTGGAATGCCCTGGTACGATCGAGCGTTCACGTGTATACAGCCACTGTCATGGAAGTCCTACTCACTGCCTTCTCGGGGTGGAGACATTGTTTGCGAGATTAAGAGGATGAAAAGCGAATGGCCAACGCTTTAACCGGATCAGTGGATATGGAGGACTCACCCAAGGGAGTTGGAAAACCCTGATTCCAAACCAGGATCCTAAAGGAACAAATGGCGTATGGACCTACTGTTGGTTATCAGCTACCATGGGACTATATCTTTTTACACTAGCCAACTACCTTGTGGATTAGACCTTTGGGTCAAAGGCTCGGGGTGTGGCCTCCTAAGAAAACTACGTGCTTCAGTTTCGGCACCCGGGCAGTATTCCAGACTTCACATAAATCGAATTATTTGTGTGGCGCATATCTATTTGGTGCCTCCTTGCACCAATGTTTATGTGTTTGAATAAATAAGTAATAAATAAACCTGCAAATCAAAATAAACAAGAGTTCATAGAAGAATCTTACGATGGTCAGATATTAGTTAGGATCTCAAACATAAAAAAGTAAGTGCTAATCAACAAAGTAGATAGACGAAATTCCACTTGCACATGATAGAAAATGGTTAGATGTTCAGTTTGTGTTTCATCATTGTTTTAAGTGGAAGTAATTGATAAAGGAGATAGGATGGTGCAAAAAACGGTGGCTAGATGTTAGGATACAATAGTGACAGTATTTAATTGGTGATCGCAGGATCCCCACTTCAAATTTTACGCTAAACGTTTTGTTCTCAAGAGATGACTATTATTTTCCATCATTATACTATATGAATGGCTAACTTATCAATATGCAAACCTGCACATGAATTATAGATGCATTTGTTTATTTAATGTTTAATAAAATGGCACAATGAAATTAACCAAAATAGCAGATCTGACTGAAATTCGTAATAAAGAATTTCTAGATTTAAAACAATAGTTAATAATGGAAAATACCACTTGATATACTAAACACCTAAACGAAATTGAGCTTAGAAACTACTTAAATTAGTAAGTTGTAACATTTATAAAACGTATGGGCTTTAAAATAAATGAGTTGTATGGCTCTTTCTGATGCTCATCTGTGAGCAAGCATAAAGTGAAAGATTTTAAATATCTAGCCACTCGTATTGAATAGTAATCGCCATAGATCTACATTTATCATGAGCCGAAGAATGGGCAAACCCATTATATTTAATGAAGGAAAAGATAACACTAATTAATTTATTAAACTTTTGTTTTCATATCCGAAATTTGAGAAACACAAGAAACCTAATTTTGGATCAGCATTCAAATCCTATAAACTGATTGCAATGGAGCTTATGCACTCCCTACTACCGTTAAGTACTGAAAATAGGGTTTACTATACTCCCCTATTTCTTTTTACCACGACAAGTTTTAGCAGACTGGTTCATATATATTGTTCCGAGGTCCATAAAATTGAAACGATTCTCTACAGTATCAAATGCTATCTTTCCAGATAAATAGTCAACTAACTTATCCTTTCATAAGATTTACAGTATATACGACTTCTTATAAACAAAACATGGTAGGATGTTCTGAAGTTAGATGAAACTTACCTAACTTGCATCGACTGCCAGACTGAAATAAAAATAAGGATTTATTCCTCCCATACCATCTTAAACCGTGAAGTGGCCAGAGAAGAACAACAGTTTGGTTATTATGCACATATTGAAACTTAATATCGTAAACTCTTACTGTTATCAGGCCTTGACGAATCTCTTTGAAATCATGATCTAAAAGACTAACACTAAAGCACATAGATTTTCGTTTGTTGAACATGGATTCACTGACTGATTGTAGGAACTGAATTAGAGGCTTAGATGGATTAGAAGGTAGATGAGCTTTTGCTTTAATTCTCGTCTTGTATTCGTCGAACAAACACTGGAGATCATCTGATTTATTAACGCTATTAATGAGGCCCATTTCGATGAATAATCACAGGGGTTAACGATCGGTCAGATACGTATGTTTTTCTACCATGGAACAGGAGTCTGGAGAAGAGAATAATCACTATGAGAAAAATTTATTTGCTTTGGAAAAATGAAAACTAAATTAACAGGTACCAACAAGAATAATACAATCCGAAATTCGGTACAACAAGAAGCAGTCAAACGTTTAACCACTACTAGTAATAACATGTAAAAATTTAGAAGGATCTATAGAAGCTCTAGGTTTCAGAACATTTAAATGAAACAGTAAGGGAAATTGAACCATGTTGTATGCCTGCTTAAACATTGAAGATAGATGTGAATTTTAATTAATCGCCAGAAGAGAAGTATGGTAACAACAGTTTTTGTTGTTTTAAGTAATTTTAACTTCGCCATAATTCAGTATATCGTCATTTTAATTATAAATACACCTGAAATTTTAAATATGTCAAGTTTTGCACTGTCCTTGTTAGTTTTAACGGAAATCACTAGTCAAAGACACTCAGTCAAGAATCTCCCAACATTGATGTATTCAACCTAGAAGTTTTACATCATTCTACCGATTTCTAATCAAATACTGTTTCTTTCGACTATTGTAGTTGTTCAAAACAGCTTAACAACAGAATCATCTGATCCTGTTGTATCAAAACTTTCAGTAACAAGGCTACTGATAAAGATGAACTGTAAGGGCGAGCCACTGATGGAAATGCAAATCAAAGTGCGTATGGTAAGATAATGTCATTTTCGGATGACAAAACAGTCTTCCTGAGCAATATCCGCTAATTGGCTGCATTAGGAATATTTTGACTCCGAAAATAGCTTAAGGTTCATATTATAATTTACGAACAACATTGAGCAATCTTAAGTGACAACTCGAAGTTTCAACCGTTTATTAAGAACGCTTTGTGGCCATGTGTATCAAAGCTGATATTGGTTTGTGAGGAAAGCCGTAAATCAGACTCTGAATCTTAATCATAAATACTATTCCCAACATTATGAACCGTTAATTCATACTTGCTGCTTTTAGAACGACTGAATGGGTCGAGATTTTGTCATGGATGTTTAGCGAGTTATTTAGGCCTGCTTTCATAGTTCAGATTTACCAAGTTACGGTATGGCTAACTTGGTGCTAACATACTGAAGAAGGGGTTCCTGATGAATATGCTAATTTTATGTTGACATTAAGCAGCAGTCTAAAATTATAAATAATTGATAGGTAATTATGGTTCGCAGAATTATAAAACTCAGTCATGGATGCTGATAAATATTAGGCTTGTTTACATTTTGATACTCCTTGTTTGTACCCCATTTCGTAATAATTTCTTGAGAGTTCTATAAACTTCTTAATAACTCCATCTATAAAGTAACTAATTGTAGATACCGATTTTAAATTATTCAGATTAGATCTGGTAATCACAGATTTAAGGTCATAGGGAATTTTATGAATCCAAAACTGAAAACTGAGTTACATACTACTGATTGATGAACGATCTACATAACCTCGGCTACCATGGGACTATATCTTTTTACACTAACCAACTACCTTGTGGATTAGACCTTTGAGTCAAAGGCTCGGGGTATGACCACCTAAGGAAATTATGTGTTTCAGTTTAGGCACCCAGGCAGTATTTCAGACTTCACATAAATCGAATGATATGTGTGGTGCATATCTATTTGGTGCCCCCTTGTACCGATATTTAAGGGTTCAGGTAAATAAATAAATAAAAGGTACCACATGACTGGTTTATACAAGGAAAACAGAATGATTTTGCCAGGGTAACGGATGACAGGTTAGTCACCATTAGGAAAATAGACTACGAAACAAAAGCCTCACTGTTAATGATGACTTTCAGTTGTGTAACACTGAAATACAAGAGTATCAGGAACTGCACTAAGTTGTAGAAACACAATAAATACCTAAGAAAAATCCTCAAGGATTTACTATTGTTTAGCAGTTTATATAGATATACTGAACAAAGATTTATAGTAAAGATTTTTCCACTGACCGAAAACCAGTGAGGTACAATCAATTTACGATGAACAATACGGTACAGTACAGATTAAATTTTTAAAATGGATCTTCATACTAACGTAAATGACACTGGAAAAAAGCATATTTTAGAACATCTATCTAAACATATACCCAATTACAAAATGTGTACACATTTCGCTTTAGAGAGCTAGGTTAAAAACCTCAGAACAGTGCGAAAATATTCTACCGACACTACTAAAGAGACGGGATTATCAAACACCGTTTGGCGAAAGTAAAACATTTTTTATCAATAAATTGAAGATTTCCTAATCTCAGAGTTTTAAGGAAATTTCAGGATTTACAACAGCGTCATGTAGTTTATAGTTCTCCACAACATCTAGGGGAAATCTTCAGCTTTCAGTAATAAGGTAAGGTCTACTGACTTATATTAATCCTTACAGTTTAGCATTATGGAGGTCCAATCTCGTTTTGAATATACTGGAAAAACCCGAAAATTCCCCGAACGTTTTGGGGATTTCTCTAAAATTTTACGTTATTTTCTAAAAAGTCCCAGATCTGGGGAATTTTTGTCGCATTTCCCCTAACTTTTCTACTGCAGCTTCGCCAAAATCTGGAGACTGGGTTGTCAGCAGATAAGGTAGAATCAAATCGATGTTCCTCCTTAAATAACATTCTAAGTGCTTTCGAAAATAAACAGGCCAGACTATAACTTATGGATGAACCAATCAGATTTACGATGACAGGTCTTGGATTTCGGGGCGCGAAATTCTGTATCTAGCTAAATAGCACTTTGACATTTTAGCTGGGGTCAGTCCGTGATAAAAACCTTAAATATAATCCCTATACCTAACCATCAACTGTAAATCACAATCATTATCTTTCATACTGATTTAAAACCCTCATTTAGCCCTAGTCAGTAGATGGATATTCTCAAAGCCACTTTAGCGTCACTCAATGGTCATCCATGAATTATAGTCTCACCAAAATTTGATCCCCAGAAAGATCGTAATCTTCCAAATAATTGAGAAGCTGAAACATGTACATGAGAGGACCAACCAAACTTGAGGCCAGAGGGTCAAGGTCAATGCCAAACTTCGCGCTTTATCACAAACATGTGTAAAAACACTTCAGACCATCAGCATTTTTTGAGTTATTTGTAAAAGTTGTTTGTCTTTATCCCCCTACCGTAATGCTGTTTGTTTGATAAAAAATACCCTCTTACTTTATTGAGGTCTCTTACGTCAACTTTTTGTATGTTCGGCCATGTATCTTGGAGTTTAGAGAGAGCCTGATCACCAGTATGCGGAATACTCCAAATGCATTTTTCAGTGGCATTCTGCAGTCAGCAAAGCGCATTTCTTGATGTTTTATTCCTGGGTATAACGTTGTCTGATTCAGAAACTATTTAAAAACTCCTTTAGTTTATAATTAAGACATTCGGAGCCTATATCTCTCATTCATGTGTCTCATATTACATTTTTCAGTTAATCGTCGATAAGTCACCCTGTTAAAATATTGAGCCAAAATGAAGAAATACGAAATGTGATGAAGGTGTGCCGGTTTTTATGCACTCAGGTGTTAGTAAATACTCATGCAAATGACAAACATGGGAAGACAGTATCTTAGGGAGGAAATGATATTCTCAAGTGAATATAAACTTGTATCATTCAGTATCGTCATCTAATATGTCACTGCTTGGCTGGGTCAAATGTAAATGTACAAAATAACAGGATGGTTAGTATAGTTTGTCTAACCAGAATGAAACACGTAAGTGCTGCGATGGAGAGGTTATTATAGTCATCACCTGGAAACAACTCTTGCACCATGGGCCCTTACATTTAGCTCTTGAAGATCTCTCCCAGAATGTTGATAAGAATACTGTCAATCCCTCTTCAGCTTTCTTGGAAGCTCTAAACTTATAAGCTCCGCAATATTGAACAATGGGAGAGACACGATCATCATAAATCGTGTCTTTAATAAATAGTTGAAATCATGGCCATGATCATAAGATACATGCGTTTAGATGAGTCATTTCTATCGACCAATTTACGCATACTCTGAGGTGCACACGTCATGTTGCTTGTGGTAGCAGTGTTTAAATTTTCTCAGCTTTCTCCTGAAGGTTTTAAAATTATTTTGGGCCCTATTAGCATTATAAGCCACATGACCGATAATTGGAGCAATACAGTGAAGGCAATATATGAGGTTCTGGTATAAGTTGGGAGGCGCAGTGTCAATATTACTTGTGGTAAAATAAGATTCCCATGGTAAGCATCGAATAAGAATTTCAGTGTACTTTCAGATTTGTTGATCAAACAGCCAGATCTGGTACATAATTGCAGCTTTGGGGTTCGACGGTGTACAATACTCAATATGACTCAACGGACACTTACGTGAAGTTCACTACTAGCGTGCACTGAGAGAGGGTCGATGTTGATTATAAATACGAAGTCAGGCATATTATTCCTCTTAGTCGGCTTTCGGACTTGTTGGATCCATCCACAAAGTTCTACTGTTTTAACCATATTGTTGTATCATCCTCCTACCGATGTCGAACTGCATGTAATGTTCGATAGGTTAAAATTACCCTCGATGATTCTGAACGTATTCAAT
>NC_031502.1:47765307-47791679 GCF_000237925.1 Schistosoma mansoni
CGAGGCTGTTAGGTCCTGGGTTCGAATCTCGAGAGTGCGGGATCGTGGTTGCGCACTGCCGAGGAGTCCCATAATAGGATGAAACGACCGTCCAGTGCTTCCAGGTTTTCCATAGTGGTCTAGCTTCAATTGACCCATGATTTCAACTACGAAAATACTAAATTCTCCACAAAACCCCCTCTGTTCTTTAATAAATTTTCAATCCTGATAGATAAATAATTTCCCTATGAAGTGTCATTTGTAGACTGAATGTCAGTCACTGGGGATGGTTACTGTAATTATCAATCTGAAATCACTCCGGGTAATGATATAAGATTTTTTCACCAATCCGTTTCAGAAAGAATCTAAAAACCATGCCCTACTACAATTAAAAAATAATCGCACAGACCAGATGTAGACCTCAAAAAATGGCTAACTGGTTTCCTTAAGAACAGTTTGGAGTTTGGAATTCGCTCAAAAACATGCTTCAAAGTTACTGGTGAAACGTTACTATAAATGCAATATTAAGAAAGTCGAAGTGCCGAAAACATAGACGTTTATCCATCTGTATCGAGACAGGATTTATAGCGCTTTTTCGTCTGTAGTGTTGGGCTGTCCACGTTAGGTTCCAGTCTACACTGACCGTAGCTTATGGAGGGTAAGAGGAACATTAGCCAGAAGTAAACTAATAATCATTTTAAAACCTTCAGTAGAGTGTTTTCTGGCGATTAGGTGCGGCTCATGGAGATTGGTGCCAAAGTTTGAATCCTTGCAAAATTCTGGGTGTTTTATGTCCTAAAAGATTAAATTATAGGTTTTAGAAGCGTATTCAAGGGATTTATACTAACTTTCCAAATACCAGCCACGAAAATGTTTTTTCTCTGATGGCATCAGCTTATGTACCACAGAGTTCAAAGACTCCTAGCTCTTTTTCAAGTAACGCTTCTTTATGACCTTGGCTGTATATTCAGCTTATTTGCACTAGGCAAACTACTCTACGTTTCAAAGGTTTGCAAGTAGTCCTATTTCCAACCTTAAAATTTTTATTACAAACTTCCCTCCAAGGCCTTATGATGATTGGAGGTGTTCAAATAAATATACTTAGAATTATTATAATAAGCGGGTAGATTCAGATGAGCGCAATTGAAAGTATTATATTTGGAATTCGTAATTGATGGATAATCAAGTACAAAAGAATTATAAGTCTTTACAAGTACCACAACCACAAAAGCTTTAGTAGGAATCCAAGTTTCTGTGATAAGCTATACTTCTTTCCCAAGGTTTACCATGTATCTGTCCTGCCCTGTAGTGTATGTACAGTTTGTATGATCTAGCACGTTTTCATCAACATTATACCTAACAACGAAAATTAAGGGGGCTAATCTAGTTCCTGGAATTGCGTTTGATTAGCATGTTGGTTTTATGTCCATGAATTCCTGATATATAGAATCCGAACCAAAGGTTTTCCAACATTCTCCATCTCAATCCTCGTGGCTGGTTGAAAATCATTTTCACGATAATATGTAAATTCTGCAGACTCCAGCATACCTTGCATCCGAACGGAGACTCCCTTACTCTAATAAATTCGATAGAGTCTCTTTCGCTACATAATGTTTGGCGTTTGTACGTTACAATGAAAGAGTGTCTACGCCCCTCTTAAGCTCATCAAATGTTGAAGCAGAAATAGAAGTAAAAGCAGATACAAGATACATGCGTAATCATTGAAACAAGGGTGCGCAGGAGCAGCTAACAGATATATGCACCCTATATCATTCAACCCGTTGGTGACCGTGTCTTTGGTGAAACGAGAGTCATTACCAGTCACTATTACCGTAGGAACACCCTAGAGACCAAAAACTTGCCCTAATGCTCGTGTCGTGAAACCAGAATTAGGTGAAGCTGTGAAAAAATCTTCAGGCCACATAAAAAAGGAATCAATAACTACGAGTGCATTGTATTTGCCAAGAAATGGACCAGTGTTCATCATGAAGTCTCTACTAGGCCTTAGATGATACTGGACATAGTGTCCACTTGGAAAGATGATTTTCTGGCTTATTACATCTTTCACAATTGTCCACTATACGACACACATCTGTATTTATCTCAGACTATCAAATTGTGAGCTTCGTCAAGAATCCCATTTTCTCAACGCTCAAAGTCCACTATGAAGATCTTCGTGGACAGATTTACTTGATGAAGGGGATATAATAACACGATCATTTAAACACAAAGTATCATCAGGAGACGTGGACAACTCATCCCTCTTCTATAAATATACAAGAAATCTACATTTCAGTTTAGCATTCCGACCTTTTCGTGCATCCTAATATCAAGCATCTGTTATTTGCACTCCATAGCTGAATGCGATCTAAACTAAATTCATAAGTCAAGGCGATTGGGCTGCGGTATATGACACTAAGTACAATTGTGCGACATCTGGCAGTGAGCTCACAGCTAATGACTTCACAATTTCCACTATCATGGGATTCGAAAACAGAGGAGCGGATATTTATATTATTGACTATGAATAGAAGGACGCCACCTTCTTTCCTGCATCTATGTCTCTCACCTCCTAAGCAGTGATATCCGGATAATTTCGGGGTGACATCGAAGTCACAGACCAACAAAGTTTCAGTCACAGCTACAATGAGTGGCCTTAATTTGTCCACTAATGCTCCTAGTTCATAGAGTTTATGTCACTGTATTATCGACATGGGTCAGATGGTTTAAGTGCTTTTGGGCAAAGTAGAAGTAGTTTTCACCAAATGAGTCTAGTAACTAACTTACTTACTTACACCTGTTACCCCTCGTCGAGGAGCATAGGCCGCACACCAGCACTCTCCATGCAACCCTGTCCTGAGCAATCCTTTCCAATTCTTTACAGTTAACATTCATCCTTTTCGTATCTGCTTCTATTTCCCGACGTAATGTGTCCGTTGACCTTCCTCTTTTCCGCTTCCCTTCAGGATTCCAAGTTAGGGCTTGACTAGTGATGCAGTTTGGTGATTTCCTTAATGTATGTCCGATCCACTTCAAAGGTCTTCTCCTAATTTCCTCTTCCACTGGAAGCTGGTTTGTCCTCTCCCACAGAAGGTTGTTGCTGATGGTATCCGATCAATGGATGTTGAGCATTTCGGGTAGACAACTGTTTACAAATACTTGTACCTTCATGACGATGGATGTAGTAGTTCTCCACGTTCCAACTCCGTACAGTAGGACTATCTTGACGTTCGTATTGAAGATTCTCACTTTGAAGTTAGTTGACAGTTTTTTTAGTTCCATGTGTTTTCCAGTTGTAGGAATGCAACACTTGCTTTGCCAATCCTCACTTTTATGTCTGCATCAGATTTTCCTTGTTCATTGATGATGCTGTTGATCAGGTACGTGAAAGATTTCACATCTACCACAGCTTTTCTATCAAGTGTGATTGGCTTGGCGTTCTCCATGTTGTATTTGAGGATCTTGCTTTTTCCTTTGTGTATGTTGAGGCTTATTGATGTAGAGGCTGCTGCTAGATCAGTTGTCTTCATCTATATTTGTTCGCGAGTATGGGATAGGAGGTCTAGGTTATCCGCGAAGTCAAAATCATCTAATTGATTCTGAGAGGTCCATTGTATTCTATGCTTTCCTTCACATGTCGAGGTCTTCATAACCTAGTCGATCACCAGAACAAAGATAAAGGGGGAGAGTGAGCAGCATTGTCTGAGTACGGTTCTTACTGGACAAGCATCTGTCAGCTGTCCTACATACACCACTTTGAACTGTAGTCCGTCGTGTGAGTTCTGGATAATATTGATGATCTTCTCAAGAACTCCATAGTGTCGAAGTACTTTCCATAATGTTCTCCTATTCACACTGTCAAACGCCTTCTCATAGTCAATGATGTTGGTGTACAGTGACGAGTTCCACTTAACTGATTGCTACGCGATGATCCGTAGTGTCGCAATTTGGTCTGTGCATGACCGATTTTTACGGGATCCAGACTGTTGATCTCGAAGTCGAGCGTCTACTGAATCTTTCTTCCGGTTTAGCTACACTCTGTTGAAAGCTTTTCGTGGTACTGATAACAAACTGATGCCTCTGTAATTCTCACTTTTGATCAGATCTCCTGTCTTTGGTATCTTGACGGGATATCCTTCCTTCCAGTCTGGCATTTGTTCTACCCCCCCAAATCTTCTTGATGAGGTATACTTCTTTCCAGTCCATTGGCACATGTTCCTCCTCCCAAATCTTCTTGAATAGAAGGTGAAGCATGTTTGCAGTTACTTCAATGTCTGGTTTCAGTATTTCAGTTGGTATTTTGTCAGTTCCTGCTGCTTTCCCATTCTTCATTTTTCTGATGGCCATCTTGATTTCTTCCATCGTTGGTGGAGTGACATCTATAGGTAGGTCAGTGTGTGGTGCTTCCATGTCCGGTGGATTCAATGGGGCTAGTCTATTCAACAGCTGCCTGAATTATTCTACCCATCTGTTCCTCTTATCTTCAATCTTCGTGATTGTCTTTCCTTCCTTGCCCTTGAACCGTCTCTCCCAGCTAGTTTCTTCGTTGTATCATATGGTTGTTTCACATTTCCTTCTCTTGAAGCTTTTTCCGTGGTCGTGGCTAGTTCTCCCACGTATTTTAGCTGGTCGGCTCTAGTGATTTTCTGCAATTTCTTTCGGTAGATCCTGTAGAGCTTGGAACCTGTTGTTGAGAGTTATCTTGAATTCGACTTTCTCAATATGTCGAAAGTAGGATGTATTTAGCCTTTGTAATGCTGTTCTCCCAATTGTTCAGTGATTTTCTTGTTCTAGTTTCATCTCGTCAATCACCAGTTGGTCGTGCTTTGAAGCTATGTCAGCTCCTCTACTGGTTCTTACGTCTTTCACTGACATCCTGAACATGTTACTGATGCAAATATGATCTATCTGGTTCTCTGTTGTGTGGTCCGGTGAGATCCATGTGGCTTTGTGTATGTGATTGTGTGGGAATATTGTGCCGCCTATAACAAATTTATTAAATGCATATAGATTTGCAAGTCTCTCCCCATTTCCGTTTCTCTCTCCCAGTCCATGTTGTCCTATTATATCTTCATATCCCGGTGTTATCCATTCCGACTTTGGTGTTTAGATCTCTCATCAGGATGGTGAGGTCCCTTCTTGAGCACTTAGCTATGATTGATTGAAGCCTCGAGTGGAACTGATCTATATTGTGGTCCTTGCTATCATTGGTGGGTGCATAACATTGGACAACATTCATTGTGATCTCCTCCTTCGAACCTATTCGCTTTTGACCTGCGGTTTGACTGGGTTGGTATACTTTGACTACAAAAGGTGTTGTCAAACTGCGGATACTTGTGGTAACTAATTCCCTTCAGGCCAGACAACATCGAAGCCTGGCTCTGCTACACAGAAGCCGAATTCCACGAGCACGGCGTGAACGATACACGTGCACAATGTCACACCTAGTATACCTACTTGTGATGTTTCGGAAACTTACAAAACCCTTGAGCGATCTGTTCTTAAACGCAGAGATCTAACTGATCGACAAAGGTTAGATCAGCTCCTTAATAATATCGACCTACAACATGGTTCCGCCATAGACATGTTGCTAAGAGTGAGAGATGTAATTGGCCAAAGAACTTTCGATGATGGCCTATTCAAACAACGTTTCTTGTCTAAACCACCTCGAAAGGTGCAAGCTGTGCTGACCTCGTTTCAAAACAACGCCGTAGACAAGCTGGCTTCATCTGCTGACCGCATCCTAGAAATAACTAAATCTCCTAATGCCAAGGTTATTTTAGTCAAAGAAAAACCTCAAGAGACCCAGAATGACATTACGGAATTATGTCATACATTCACACGTTATCTTAGATCTCGCAATTACCTTAAACGGTTACATATCCCCGAAGAAACACTACACGTAGGCGATCTGCCTCTAGACCACGGGAGACAGATGACCCCGACTGGTGCTGGCATCATAACCAGTATGTAAAGTCTTCCAGAAACTGCAGAAAACCCTGCAATTATCGGAACTCCGAATCGACCGACACGAAAAACGATTCGGGAAACTTCCCAGCAGGCACGCGTTATTAAGTGATAATCATACTCATCTTTAATAGGTGACACAAACTACTTTCGGAAAGAAAGTTATCAAGGAAACTTCTGAGCCGGGTTACAGTTCCACCGTGACGGAGGTTTACTGGGAATCTGTTCCGCACGGTCGAGTAGCAAATAAAAAGATAAATTCTGGCATAAGTTTGTATAGGTTCTCGGAGTCTTCAGAATATTTTCTTTGGTGCATAGGTTGTGGGATAGGTTGTAGATAAAGACAAAGTTTAATTTAATGCGCCTGATCCAAAGAGGTTTTTATTTGAGTTGTTGACATCTTTGGTGATAATATTTGTTGTCGGAATGCCCCGAAACAGCCCTAGTGAACCTCCTTTGAACACCCCCAGTGTTCATCAAGTCATTCTGCCTGAAATTACTGTAAACTAGAATACCATATTCAAGGATGGGCAAGATATTTTTTGTTTGGTTATAATCTCGATGTTATTGAAATTTATCATCGTGAATCCAGTGGGTTATCCAACTTTAGATACTTAAATGCAATGTGCTCGGAAAAGTTCAAACTGTTGCTATATGTCGAATCCAAGTCACCAACAGTGTTGAGATGTTACAGCGTATGTTTGTGTAGAGCCAGATTTAGGTTAATGCAGCAGGCGATGTGAATTAATCCACTTCTGTTTTGCCATAAACCCATGTTGAGAAGGGTTAACTAGTCTTGTCTAAAGCGAACATGATAATAGTTCTTCATGGATGACTTTTCACATGATTCTTGCTGCCAAATAGCCCACAGTAATAGGCCTGTGGCTACCAATAACGCTATGTGACCCCACTTTGAGTGATAAGCAATGATTTTTATACGTATGGATAGGCTCCATATTCCATGGATAGGCTGAACAGTTTTAAACAGAATAATAGAAACTCTCTACTACCGTGATTCACGAATAATGCGGGAATCCCGTCAAATCCGCCGTCATGGGACATCTTCAGGACAGCTATGACCTACTTGATGTCGGTGGATATGAAATCAATTTTGGATAGATGTCTAAATGTCAACACTGGGAAAGTATTAATAGAGGTTCCGGTTTCAGTGTTGTAGCATTGAGAGAAATTATGGCTAAACTGTTCACAAGCAGTATCCTGGCCATCATCAATGCTTCCGCTAACCATGAAGAACTAGGTTGTGCCAAGGGAATTTGATGTCACGCGAGGTTTGAAAAGTCGAAGTATTGATAGCTATGGGCTTTTACTACCTAGGACTTTATTCTCCATGATCATAAGATACATGCGTTTAGATGAGTCATTTCTATCGACCAATTTACGCATACTCTGAGGTGCACACGTCATGTTGCTTGTGGTAGCAGTGTTTAAATTTTCTCAGCTTTCTCCGAAAGGTTTTAAAATTATTTTGGGCCCTATTAGCACTATAAGCCACATGACCGATAATTGGAGCAATACAGTGAAGGCAATATATGAGGTTCTGGTATAAGTTGGGAGGCGCAGTGTCAATATTACTTGTGGTAAAATAAGATTCCCATGGTAAGCATCGAATAAGAATTTCAGTGTACTTTCAGATTTGTTGATCAAACAGCCAGATCTGGTACATAATTGCAGCTTTGGGGTTCGACGGTGTACAATACTCAATATGACTCAACGGACACTTACGTGAAGTTCACTACTAGCGTGCACTGAGAGAGGGTCGATGTTGATTATAAATACGAAGTCAGGCATATTATTCCTCTTAGTCGGCTTTCGGACTTGTTGGATCCATCCACAAAGTTCTACTGTTTTAACCATATTGTTGTATCATCCTCCTACCGATGTCGAACTGCATGTAATGTTCGATAGGTTAAAATTACCCTCGATGATTCTGAACGTATTCAATCGATGCGAATCAATGAAAAATATGTTCGTTAACAATTTGAAAAAGTTAGTGTTCGCATGCGGTTGTCTGTATATACGTCTTACCATTAGATAATTGTGCAGTCAATAATCTATGGCAGCCTGGGTGGAGTCGTCCATAGCATTAGGACGTTCATTCTCAAATTTATAAGCTTGAATATTCAACAGGAACTGGATAATTGTACCATCTCCTATTCCATGGAGTCTATAGGCTCTAAAGAAAAGGTAGTTATCTACGTTCAAGGAGTGATCAGACATGGAGGATTTGCACTACGTTTTCGTAGTAAGTACAATGCTCGAATATACTGCACTTACTGAAAATTATCTTAACTCCATACTGACTGGAGCCGGTGCTCCACAAATAACTCATCATTCCCCTTTTACTTTCATCTTCTTCCTCGTACAGTCTGCGACCATTCGTAAAAACAGTTATTTTAGTTGCATTCATACTTGATGGAAATAAACAAAAACGTCAAGTAATAAATAGAATAATTATGACCCTGAATCTATAATGAATATGATATTAAATTTAACAATGACGCAGGCATTCAAAGTATGAACCACGTCTGTTTGTACCACCTATATAATCAAAGGATACCAACTCAGTCAAATCAGAATGTAGAAGAATTACAGAACTACTTACTTCGGGGTTTTATATACCGATACAAATTAATAGATTACCAGAGAGATTTATCGGGCGACATAGTTACTTATTTGTTATTTCATTCTCTCTATTATTCACGTCTTTCGCAACTACGTCTTGTCTTCAGGCCTCTTTGTCCGATGTTTTTATATTTGACTTCGACTAAGATTAACACTAATTATCCAATTTCGCTGTGATATTTTTTCAGGTCATTGACTATAAGGTTGTGTTCTACTCGATTCACAGTTACAACGGCGTTTGATCGATGACTTTTGCCCTTTGACTGCCTTCGGGAATCAGCTAAATTCTTCGATCTAGGTATTTGATCTCACCTCGTTAAGAATACTATAAGTGGTTCTCAGTACGTTATTTTGTTATAGAGAGACCATTGACTGTAAAGCGTAGGTTGTACCATTTGAGGTATTGTTTACTGTAGATATAATTCATTTTACTACCTAAATTACAACTGAATAAATTGAGCACAGAGTTCACGTTTTGATGTAATTCAATGCGAGTCACCCACAAATGCTTTGTACCGCTATACAGAATGAACTTTGGTTTGTTAGCTCTACGTCCAAATCAAATACTGAAGGTTTGATCGTCACAAGTATCCTAGCCTCACTTTGAAAGAGTTTACTTGATCTTAGTAGGTTGGAGTACAGTATTATGTGTCTACAGTGTGGAGATATGACCGACAAGCTTATTTTGTAAATAGTTTTTAATATTATTTGTATTTGTTTTGTCAATTTTTCACTGTGTGTACATTCATCATTAAATGACTGTACATGTTGTTTTAGTCAATGACCTTGAAGACACTTTCCGTTGTGATTCCAACATAGCGTGACATCTTCTTTCTGGCTACTAAATACATTAATACTCACACATCCCTCGTTCTGTTTTCATTCGAAATTGAGTTAACTTAGTTCTAAAACAAATATTATTTACATTCATAGACTGAGAAAGCGAATACATCATATCTTACTTTGGATTACAATACTGGGGAGATCATCGATACGTTTGGAATTACTAAGCATCTATAATTGTGGATTTATTGTACCAGATCAAAGCCGAACACGCATCATTTCGGGTGAACTTAAGTAAAGTCCCATTATTTATTGTATCCGTAACATTTAACTGTATATATTAATATTACTATTGGTTGTTATTAACTTTGTTGATATCTTTTGCTTTTATATATTGTCTGGTCCTCCACATTATTTGGTGAGCCTCGATTATTTTTTTATAGACATTTACTATATATATCTACATAATTTAGTATTATTATTAATTGGCACGACACCAATTTTTTTGTTTTTGACATTATGGACTCCCCTAATAAACTTATCGATATTGTTAGCCCATCAACCAACTCCTTTCATTTATCACAGCCAGAAGATGATGTTTTAAACTCAATCAACGCTATTTCTGAACTAAGATTACCGACATACGGTGTTAATAATCCCAGGATCTGGTTTGCACAGGTTGAGGCATTATTTTTGGCGAGGGGTATACGTTCACAGGCGACTAAATATGCCCACATTGTCGGTGCACTACCTATAGATGTAGCAACGGAAGTCGGTGACCTGATAGATAACGTACCAGAAACGGACCCCTATGACAATAAAAGCCGCAGTAATCCACCGTACTTCTCAGTCTGATGAAAAACGCTTACAGCAACTACTCACCGCATGCGAGTTAGGGGACAAAAGACCCTCACAGTTGCTTAGACATATGAGACAACTAGCAGGCTCATACAAGTTAGACGAAGCATTACTTAAGCAGATGTGGTTACAAAGGTTACCATATAACGTCAGACAAATCCTCAGCATATCAGGAGCCTTTGTCAGTCTTGATGATTTAGCAGACATGGCCGATAAGATGATAGAAATATATCCCGATAGTCGCGGCGTTAGCGCGATACAATCCTCAAATAGAGAAAACATGAGCGACGCACTCAACATCCAACAACAAATAACACTTAACACAGCAGCTAGCATCACTGCAGGCGACTGTTTCTACCATCCATTCTCGACCTCCCAGATCTACGTCCAGAAGGAGATCAGTATCCAGACATCGTCTTAGGTCACCTAAGCGGGCAGCCGGAATTTGTTGGTATCATTCGAATTATGGTGAGAAAGCACGTTGTTGCACAAAACCGTGCAACTTTAAGACAAACAACCCAATCTATCAGGGAAACGAAGTGGCCAGACAGTAACGGCGGCAGCTGCTACTGGCCAACATGTTAGCCGCCTATTTCACTTCAGGGATCGCATTTCTGGCTCGGACTTTTTATTCGATACTGGAGCAGAAATCAGCATCATCCCACTCCATCTCTCCCGCAGACAACAGACAACAAGCACTAAACTGTCCCTAATAGCGGCTAACGAATCAGTTATCAAAACTTACGGAGAACAATCTCTTATATTAGACCTCGGGCTCCGCAGAAGATTCACATGGGTATTCATAGTTGCTCAAGTCAAACGACCCATCCTCGGGGCCGATTTTCTTAGTGCGTACAACCTGTTAGTAGATATGACCAACAAGAGACTAATCGACGTAAACACACGTTTACAGGTAAATGTTACACTCTCCAATGACAACGAGATCCAGGGTGTTCGAATAATGAAACCTGTGAACAACATCTTCAACGACATTCTAACAGAATACCAGTGCATTACGAAATCAGATTACCAAAAGGAAGGTAACCCACAGCTGGTGCAACACCATATCACTACCACCGGACCACCCACTCGCGCCAGGGCGAGAAGACTCCCTCCAAACAAGTTGCAGTTCGCTAAGAGAGAATTCGAACACATGATGCAACTTGGAATAATCAGACAATCCAACAGTCCTTGGGCCTCGCCGCTACATATGGTCCCCAAGAAAGATCAGGACTGGCGCCCATGTGGAGATTATCGCCGATTGAATAACCAGACTATACCAGATCGGTATCCGATCCCTCATCTGCATGATTTTTCGTTAAATCTACATGGAAAACAGATTTTTTCGAAGTTAGATCTCGTCCGAGCATACCATCAAATACCGATGGCACCTGAGGATATCGAAAAAACAGCCGTTATCACACCTTTTGGCTTGTTTGAATTCTTGAGGATGCCTTTCGGACTAAAAAACGCCGCTCAAACCTTTCAGAGATTTATGGACGAAGTAACTAGAGGTTTAGATTTTGTGTTTGTCTATATCGACGATGTTTTGATCGCTAGTTCTTCCACTGAAGAACATATTCAACACTTACACACGCTTTTTGAACGTTTCAAAAGTTATGGTGTTGTAATCAACCCTTCGAAGTGTATATTTGGCGCCTCATCTCTGGAATTCCTGGGACACCACATTGATGCCCAAGGAATTAAACCACTTGAAGATAAAGTCAAAGCCATAACCAGCTATCCAGAACCAACCTCAGTAAAATCACTGCGTCGTTTCCTTGGAACATGTAATTTTTATCGACGATTTCTATCAAATTGTGCCGATGTACTACAGCCATTGACAGATTTACTGAAAAACGATAAATCAGGTACCAAGAAAGAAAAAAACCAAATATTCAAGCTACCTGCCGACGCCAAGGTAGCATTTGAGAAAGCTAAATCCATGATTGCTAATGCTACCATGCTCCAACACCTGAATACTGACCCCACAACACTGTTGATCCTATGCACGGATGCTTCACAAAAAGCCGTCGGAGCAGTATTACAACAGCGGGTAAACAACACGATTACCCCCATTGCCTTTTTCTCCAAGAGATTATCGCCAGCACAAGAACGTTATAGTACTTTTGGACGCGAACTCTTAGCTATGTATTTAGCAGTAAAACATTTCAACTTTTTGCTACAGGGTCGTGATTTCATCATTATGACAGACCACAAACCGCTTTGCCATTCTTTTAGCACATCGTATGACAAACATTCCCCACGAGAAGCACGACAACTTGATTATATCTCCCAATTTACCACAGACATCAGGTTTATCAAAGGTCACACGAACATTGTTGCAGATGCACTATCTAGGAGGGATATCAATACGACAGTACTCAATCATGACATCAGCCTTGAAACCTTGGCTAAGTTACAAGCAGACGATGCAGAATTAAAAGCCTGCAAAGAAAAGTCTAGCTTAGATCTCAAACCAGTACCAATTCCTCTTTCGGATGCCTTTATCATGTGCGACACTTCAACAAGCAACAATCGTCCGTTTGTCCCACACGCTTGCAGACGAAAAATATTTCAGCACTTGCACGGTCTTTCACATCCAGGCATCAGAGCAACAACAAAGCTCATTACCGAACGTTTTGTGTGGCCTAAAATCAACTCGGATGTCAAACGTTGGACACGTAACTGTCTCCAGTGCCAACGCAGTAAGACGCAAAAACACACCTACAGTCCAATTGGGAAGTTCCCTATCCCTGACAAACGCTTCCAGCACGTGCATTTAGATTTAGTTGGGCCTCTGCCACCATCAAACTCTTTCACACATATCCTCACCGCAATAGATAGGTTCACAAGATGGGCCATAGCATGCCCCATTAGAGACACATCAGCAGAAACAGTCGCTTCAGTCTTCCTTGACCGCTGGATAACTAACTATGGAGTACCATCAATAATCACAACAGATCGTGGTTCCCAATTCCAATCTGTCCTTTTCCAGGAGTTCACTAAACTTCTAGGGGTCAACCATATTAAAACCACAGCTTACCACCCAGCAGCTAATGGCATGGTTGAAAGATTCCATCGCCAATTGAAAAGCTCACTGATGGCGCAAGCTGACTCATCAAAGTGGAGCGATGCCTTACCGCTTGTACTCCTCGGTATTCGTTCAACCATAAAGGAAGACATTGGATGTACAGCTACCGAGTTAGTCTATGGTACAACTCTAACGTTACCCGGCCAACTAGTCAACTATGAACCTACAACGCATGGCGATTCTACTCACTTCGCAAGTCGCCTATTACAAATGATGCAGAACATTAGAGCAATACCACCTCGAGAATACAACAACCCAGTCCATCTCGATAAACATTTAGAAACGTGCAAATTTGTTTTTGTTCGAGTAGACGCGGTGAAAAAGCCACTGACACCACCATATGAAGGTCCGTATAAAGTAATAAAACGCACTCGCAAATATTTCATTATCAACAAAAACGGGAACAATGAAACAATTTCCATAGACCGAATAAAACCAGCTTTCTACGAAGCCCCTCAAGCCACAGACGACAATACTGCGAACAAACAATCACTCCCATCAATTGCTAAGAAACAAGAGGAAGAGGAAAAACTTAGCACTACACCCTCTTGTTTAACACGATCTGGGAGACTTATAAAAAAACCAAAGCGTTATGTACATTTTGCCATATAAAAAAAACTAAAACAATCAAAGCAAACAATTATCGAGGACCTACACTATCAATCTCATCTAAAAAA
Organism: Schistosoma mansoni; assembly: GCF_000237925.1. Taxonomy (NCBI): domain Eukaryota; kingdom Metazoa; phylum Platyhelminthes; class Trematoda; order Strigeidida; family Schistosomatidae; genus Schistosoma; species Schistosoma mansoni. Next base: position 47,779,309 of record NC_031502.1, read on the forward strand.
AATTTTTTCCTTTCTACAGTGTACATAATCACATTTGTCCACAATTATTCGTTTTGTCACATTTTTTTTTTCAAAAAAAAATTTGTTACAATAATAAACGAGTAAACTCTATTTAGTTATTTATTCGTTGTACACAAAAATACAGTTCAATTTTTTTTTGTGCGTGCGTGGGTGATTAACAGTTTTACACATTATTATCATTGTTAGCAAACCAAGATTTTAAATGACGGTATTCTCATTACTTTTGTTTGTCATGCTATGCCACATCACCGCTATTTTCACGCAATAACACACTGTATATTATTAACATACATGTCATACGCATCTCCATATTATTAATTGGTTATTATTGTAAATATTATTTCTTTTTGTATGAAATTTTTTTATTATTGTTATTGTAACCAGTGTTACCTCCGGACACTCTGGGGGGAGCTATGTGGAGATATGACCGACAAGCTTATTTTGTAAATAGTTTTTAATATTATTTGTATTTTTGTCAATTTTTCACTGTGTGTACATTCATCATTAAATGACTGTACATGTTGTTTTAGTCAATGACCTTGAAGACACTTTCCGTTGTGATTCCAACTGTTGGGGATGTCAAATCCCCAGAACTTACTTGGTAAATGGCTTAATCTTGTAGTTTTATTTTGAAAATTTGAATTTAGCTGTTTTCGCGCCAAAGGCGCTCTTCTTACCTTCACGTCATATTTCCCACCTGTAAACTATCTTAACCGCTATTGGTCCATTGTTTCTTTATGTGTGCTATTTACTAATGATGCTCAAGGACAATTTGTTACTGTATAAATGCGCTTGACTTTTCCCCTTATTTGATTGCTTGTACTCGGCTGCTTGCGGAATACATACATATTCCCCTACTTGCCTTGGACTTCTTCATCTAGTTAGCGGGGCCCGGGACAACCGATTATATAGCTTATCGTGTCATTGGTTTTCGTTCGTTACCGCGGTATCGATTTAGTCTCAAGCATAACAATTGGCGACGGTGGTTTGGAAACATGGATCCTTCTAGACTCGAATCATTACTTGAACAGCAGCTGAAGCTCATACAAATGCTGACAGACATGAAAGTTTCGCCCCCTACACAGCCTAGCACAGCTAATGCAACCACAGCACCATCAGTAGACGGCATCGCAAATAGTATTGCTGAGTTTCATTATGATCCTGATGCCAACGTTACTTTTGACATGTGGTTCCGGCGTTATGAAGACCTATTTAAATTTGATTTTGCTAATCAAGATGATGCTTGGAAGGTACGACTGCTACTTCGGAAGTTGGGTGCAAGTGAGCTGGATAGGTACTGCAACTTGATCCTGCCATTGAATCCACGTGATCGTTCTTTCGCAGACACAGTCCAGACACTAAGCCGACATTTTGGGGACAATTCATCATTGTTTAACACCCGTTACCGATGTTTGAAGCTGGTTATGAACGAAGACGATGACTTCCTTACGCATGTGGGCATCGTTAACCGTGAATGCGAACGGTTCCGGTTAAAGTCTTTATCTGAAGACCAGTTCAAAGCCCTTATCCTCATTTGCAGCCTTCAGTCCCAGAAGTTCAGTGACATAAGAACGCGACTACTATGTCGATTGGACCAAGATCCAAAACTCACACTAAATGACATGGCTAATGAATATCAACGCCTAGTAAATCTACAACGAGACACGTCGATGGTTGAGAGTGGTGGGTCTAGTCGATCGGAAGTACGAGTAATCCAAAAGACAACTAACCAGAATCAGTGCGCTCCCGCTGCATTCAGTCCAACTCATTTCAGCCCAATTCGACAGGCCAGAACAAATCCCTCCACTCTTTGCTGGCATTGTGGTGCATGGCACTACGTAAGGAATTGCCCATTTAAGCAACACCGATGCAGGAAGTGTAAGGTCGTTGGCCACAAGGACGGGTTTTGCCTTAAGAGCACACCAAATCGATCCAGTAATACCAAAAAGACGGTTTCAAAGCCCTGTACCTCTTCTTTGAGCTTGGTATCTTCTCGTCAGAGCTCATCACCAGGTGAGAGGAAATTCATTAACATTAATATTAATGGACATTTTTTTAGATTGCAAATAGATACCGCATCAGACGTCACCATCCTCTCACACAAAAATTGGATCAAAATGGGTAGCCCAAGCCTGCAGCGAACAACTCAAAAGCCTCGTACCGCATGTGGTAATTTCCTACACTTAGCAGGACAATTGGAATGTAGAGTGACCTTCCGGGAGTCGTCATTTACCGGGGTATGTCATATAACTCCAGCTGATCTAAATTTACTTGGTTTAGATTGGTTCGATCAACTGAAATTGGCTGATGTCCCACTAAATACCATATGCCACATGATATCACAACCTCATGGCACTGAATCGTATACCAGGAAGCTAATGGCGCAGTTTTCATCGATTTTCCAGCCTGGTTTGGGACAGTGTTCTACCATAGAAGCAACGCTTCGTTTGAAACCTGGAGCTAAGCCTGTCTTTCGTCCCAAAAGACCCGTGCCTTATGCGACGTTACCAACAGTAGATGAAGAATTAAACCGCCTCCAACAACAAGGAGTAATTACCCCCGTTTCTTACTCCGCCTGGGCAGCACCGATAGTGGTCATCAAGAAAGCAAACGGCACCTTACGAATATGTGCTGATTTTTCTACAGGTCTAAATGCAGCCCTTGAACAACATCACTATCCCTTACCAGTTCCTGCAGATTTGTTTACGATGCTGAATGGGGGAAAATTCTTCGCAAAACTGGATCTCGCTGATGCTTATTTGCAAGTTGAAGTAGACGAAGCATCTAGGGAGCTGCTTACTATCAACACTCACCGTGGGTTATTTCAGTACAACCATTTACCATTCGGTGTCAAGACTGCACCATCTATTTTCCAACAATTAATGGATACTATCTTATCGGGCATCCCGGGAGTCGCGGCTTACCTTGACGACATTCTAATTGTTGCCGCAACGTTAGAACAGCTACATGAACGAACGACATCGGTACTGAGACGCATTAGTGAAAACGGGTTCCGGTTACGACCTGAGAAATGCCAGTTTTTATTACGGTCCGTAAAGTATTTGGGGTTTATTTTTGATGCTGACGGCCGCAGACCGGATCCTGAAAACGTCCAAGCGATAAGACAGATGCCCACGCCCACGAATATATCCGCACTGCGTTCCTTCATGGGACTGGTCTCTTACTATGCTGCGTTCGTTCCTTCAATGCATGACATTCGTGCCCCACTGAATGGCCTACTGAGCAAGAACAGTACGTGGAACTGGACTAAAGAGTGTGACGCAGCATTCTGTAAACTGAAGTCCATCATCAGCTCGAAATTGTTATTAACGCACTACGATCCATGCATGCCGATCATTGTAGCTGCAGATGCCTCAGCGTATGGCTTAGGAGCCGTCATTTCTCATCAGTTTCCAGACGCATCAGGGAAGGCTGTCATGCACGCATCCCGAACACTGACCCCGGCAGAAAGGAAGTATAGTCAGATAGAGAAGGAGGCTCTCGCCCTGGTGTTTGCGGTGCGGCGGTTCCACAAATTTTTGTACGGTCGGAGGTTCACACTCCTTACGGATCACAAGCCCCTTCTCGCAATTTTTGGTTCGAAGTCTGGCGTCCCGGCCCACTCTGCAAACCGTCTCCAACGATGGGCTTTGATCCTCTTGGGGTATGATTTTGACATTCAGTATCGACGCACCAAACATTTTGGTCAAGCAGACGCATTGTCACGACTCATCAACGAACACTCTACGACCGATGAAGATGCCGTTATCGCTTCTCTTTCGACAGAAGACCACGCGCAATGCTACCTGACAACCGCTGTTCGTGCTTTGCCAGTCTTAGAATCTGAGATACAAACTGCTTCCAGAAACGACCCCATCATTAAGAAAACGATGAACTACGTCACCAATGGCTGGCCATCAACTGAACTTGACGGTGACATGAAGCAGCTTTACCATCGTCGTGACTCATTATGTGTCGTAAATGAATGCTTGATGTTTGGAGATAGAGTGGTGGTGCCAGAATCCCTACGACCGAGGGTGTTGAAGCAATTCCACATTGGTCATCCAGGCATAAAGCGTATGAAATCCATCACCAGAAGCTATGCTTACTGGCCCCTCATGGACCAGCATATCGTGGATCTAGTAAACAAATGTGCTCAGTGTCAACAAGCTGCAAAGTCCAATGCGAAGGTGCCGCCGGTCCCATGGCCACAGCCTGAGCATCCCTGGTCTAGGATACATATCGACTTTGCCGGTCCAGTCAACGGAACCACATATCTTGTCGTGGTCGATGCCTTCTCAAAATGGCCGGAGATTGTTCCCGTCACTCCACCAACGACCACCCAGACTCTGAAACATCTGACTGAGTGGTTCGCACGAAACGGATTACCGGAAGTGATTGTATCCGACAACGGTTCGCAGTTCACCTCGGCGCAGTTCCAAGAGTTCTGCAAATGCCTAACCATCAGGCATCTTCGCGCCCCACCTTACCACCCACAATCGAATGGGCAAGCGGAAAGGTTCGTGGATACGTTCAAGAGGGCTCTGATTAAGTCAAAAGGGGAGGGGACGCCAGTGGAAACACTGCAGAATTTTTTATTTGCCTACAGAACGACCCCCAACGACACGCTGCCGGAGCAGAAGTCCCCCTCAGAGATCCTCATGGGAAGACGGTTGAGGACCATCCACAACTTGATGCTGCCGAAAGCCACACCACCACTAGTACAAACCACGTCCCGGAAGCTACCCACGTACAACGTTGGATGCCCAGTACTCGCTCGGGACTACAGAGCAAATCGTGATCCTTGGATCGAAGCACGTGTGGTTAGACGGGTGGGAGAAGTCATGTATGAGGTTGAGGTAGGAACGGACAGATGGACCAGACATCGAAATCAACTACGCAAGCGGTTAACACCAGAGCGCCCATCGACCGAAGTAAAGATTCCGCTGGACGTACTATTGGATACATTTAATCTGCCGGCAGTCCCAACGCATGAAGAAGCACAAAAGGTCGACCTACGGTTCCGAAGATGGTCACTGCGCCAACGGCGACAGACAGTTAGAATGCAGGTGGACCCAAAGAATGTCCGTTACTAAAAAGGGGTGTTGGGGATGTCAAATCCCCAGAACTTACTTGGTAAATGGCTTAATCTTGTAGTTTTATTTTGAAAATTTGAATTTAGCTGTTTTCGCGCCAAAAGCGCTCTTCTTACCTTCACGTCATATTTCCCACCTGTAAACTATCTTAACCGCTATTGGTCCATTGTTTCTTTATGTGTGCTATTTACTAATGATGCTCAAGGACAATTTGTTACTGTATAAATGCGCTTGACTTTTCCCCTTATTTGATTGCTTGTACTCGGCTGCTTGCGGAATACATACATATTCCCCTACTTGCCTTGGACTTCTTCATCTAGTTAGCGGGGCCCGGGACAACCGATTATATAGCTTATCGTGTCATTGGTTTTCGTTCGTTACCGCGGAATCGATTTAGTCTCAAGCATAACACCAACATAGCGTGACATCTTCTTTCTGGCTACTAAATACATTAATACTCACACATCCCTCGTTCTGTTTTCATTCGAAATTGAGTTAACTTAGTTCTAAAACAAATATTATTTACATTCATAGACTGAGAAAGCGAATACATCATATCTTACTTTGGATTACAATACTGGGGAGATCATCGATACGTTTGGAATTACTAAGCATCTATAATTGTGGATTTATTGTACCAGATCAAAGCCGAACACGCATCATTTCGGGTGAACTTAAGTAAAGTCCCATTATTTATTGTATCCGTAACATTTAACTGGTATATATTAATATTACTATTGGTTGTTATTAACTTTGTTGATATCTTTTGCTTTTATATATTGTCTGGTCCGCCACAACAGAACACGGAATATTATACTCGGTTCTGAGTTCCTGGACCTTCACAATGCTTCCATCAATCCTCACCGTGCATACCTCGTTATCGGTCAACACAAGATATCCTTTCGGGTTCATAATAACGTGCAGGTAACCTCATGGAATGGTTATTTGTTGCAGGTTTCAAAGGAAGATGGTAAGACTTGAAGAAATGTTTTGTCTCTAGAGTATTAGTGTAGCGAATTCTCCGACAATGAGGCTAGACCTGACGAAACTGAGGCTGTTCAGCATAAGATTGAAACAAATGGTCACGAGCCTGCCAAATAGCATTATTAGAGGATGTTAATTCATTCAACGGGTTAACAAAAACATCTAGCATTCTGAGAAAATCTCCGATTGAATGAGTAAGTTTATGGGATAATTCATTTCAACTCCGTGTTAACTATCTTCGACTTAACTCACTTCCCTACGAAGATTTCTTTCCAATGCGCCGTTTATACACTATGTTGGACGCATTAGGTAGTACAGAGTGGTTCCAGTACTCGGTCTAGCCTCAATGTATTGTCTAGTAGAAATGTGACTAAGATAAAATAGAGTAGCTTCTATTTCGATGTGAGTTGGACACACTGCTATTCGTCCCGAACAACTCACTTGCAACAATTTAACGACCATTGTGAGCAGCAGGAGTTTACCCTGTCCAATATCTTATTTTTCTAGACAGTGTTATTGCTCATGCTTGAAAGTTTGAACAACATTGTGCAAACCTGAGATGTGTTTTCGATATCGTAGGTGAAAACAAAGTATAGGTATGAGGTTGTGGAGATTGCTGATTTTGCACTTGCCCTGAGTAGTGACGGGATAGAAGTAGTCGAGAAGTTCGTGTATCTAGGTAGCTGCATAAGTTCTGATAGTGGCGTGAGTGATGAGTTCAGTTCACGTATAGTGAAAGTCAGAGCGGCTTATGCCAATCTGGGCCATCTTTGGATCTTTCGTGATGTTAGTCTGTCTGTAATAGGTCGGATCTACAACGCGTGAGTGAGAGCAGTTTTGATCTATACTTATGAAACCTGGCTTCTCCTAGTTGAGCATGTTAGACGACTCTGTGTGTTTGATCATCGTTATCTCCGAAGGATTGCTGACATCCAGTGGCAACGCCATGTTAGTAATGCAGAGGTTCGGCATCGAGTGTTCGGGCCCAATGAAGATAATCCAATTTGTGTCACCATCTTCAAACATCGACTTCGGTGGTTTAGACGTGTTCTACGAATGTCGTCCCAGAGAATTCCACATCGTGCATTGTTTGCCAACGCTGAGACTGGTTGAAAAAAGCGGAGAGGTGGTCAGTGTATGACATGGTGTCGTGGTATGAAGAAAGCTGCAAAGAGCTGGCTTCTGTTGGTCCTTCACGACTCCTTGGCTGGGGTTCGTGAGATGGTGCAACAAAGTAGCTAGAGACATTATCAGATATGGCTCAGAATAGGAGCCAGTGGCGATCCTGCTGTAACATTCTATTACCTTCCTCATAAAAAAGTGGCCGTAACTTCTTTACCTGAAAGAATTATTTCCAGTTGTACCTTTCCGTTTCCCCCATTATTCTTCTTCTTATTATAAGTATACACTAATCTGTGGTTGTTATTGTTCTTTTTCTTGTTATGCACACCTTACCTTATATATATATATATATATATATTATTGTTGAGCACGGAGAGAAATTCAACGAATGTTCACTACGAATATGAAATTAAAGCTTCTTTTATGAGCTTAAGATTATTGTGAAAAATGAAAACATGTACCAAGGAAAATATTTGTGGGAGTGGGAGTTATTTATCATAACAAAAGATTATCTATCGTCATTATTCTACGACATAGGTATACTGTAGTCGCCTAAATCAACCAAGTGATGATTGTTTAAGGATTTCAGCTATTGATTAAACAAAGGATTCTGAGTTGTGAAATAAAGGCGTAGAAAATTCGATTTACAAATCATTTGAACAGATATTGTAGTTATCATATATATGTAGCATACTAATCAATATTGTTTAGCAGTAGCATGAATTTCTGATCACTCTTAACTGATTGTTTCAAAAAATGTATTGACAGGTATTATGGTAATCAGCATTTAACGAACATGTTAAATGTAAAAAAACCTTAAAATTAATCTTTATTTTGAAATGTAAAAAACTGTGATCAAACAACACTTCGTGTTCATGTTAATTACAAGTTTATGAGTAAATTCGATGTTATTTCCAGGTGGAAAGAAAGGCTGAAATCATGACAAAAAGTACCCCATATCACAAAATCAAATGAAGTGTAGTGAACAAGAACACCAGTGGGGGTGTATCGAAACACAAAATTTCAGAACGTATTAGTAAAATCTGAGAACCATACAGTAAATACTTAGTTTGCAAAATGTCAATCAATTGTCTCAAACTTGACTCTTCCTTTTACAAATATCATTTAATCATCTCATATTTTATTATTCCTGCATCTTCATGCTAATTGCTTTCTGTTTTTGTTCTTTCCTTCTCGATATTCTAATGAAATACATTTTATTCCTGACTATCTCTGTATACTACTTAAGCGGATATAAGTAGCTCAGATCCCAGAAATAGTTATTTAATGATTTTTTAAATGATAAGCTAAAGTGTTATTTCTAAGGCTACATTTCGTCTTGTAATCAATCACAAACATGTGTTAACTTAGAAAAATAGAGTGTATAATTAAAGATACAATTCAATGATAAATGATTTTAACTAGTGAAATATTTCATGTATTCATTGTATATGCAGAACCAGTGTTTTGGAATAATATTAATCTTTAATGCCAAAATACAACGATGCCAACATGTTACGTCTCTTTTGTCGACAGAATTAACTGGATACAAATTAATAAATTTCACTTAATAAAGCATTATCATACTTGAAAACTGAAAAATCGATAGCTCATCAATAAATTGTTTAGAATTTAGAACTGTTATGAAGTTAAATATTAAACCTTTAACAAACTTTCACAAGTAATTGGAGTGAAAATGATGGAATATGTTCTAGGATTTTATTACTATTTAAGCAATTATTGAAAATCTTTTGATTTGAATTGGGAAACAACTGAAGATTGCAGCACCCACCCATACACTGGCATCTAGATTCCAGGTTCTATCCTTGGTGAGGTTGTGGATACACAATACAAAGAGTTCATACTAGGACAAAAGAGGTGCACAGTGTTTATTGGTTTTTCAGTGGTTTCTTAGCTACAGTTAGTCTGTAATATTAACTACTCCTCTCAGATTAACAAATTAAAAAGACTGGAAATCGAGAAAATTTCAAATATACAAAGTCATTTGACATTTGTTGAGAATAATAAGTCAACTTGATGAAGCAACGGATGCATTTGTAGCAATTTGAGTATAACTGATAAGAAGTAGTAGCAAAATATGTGTTTATAAACTTTACAATACTCTAAGAACATTCATTACTATGTTGTTGATACAAAACTTTATCAGTTACGATCAGGTATGAGGCTTCATGTAATATCAAATTATGTCAAAAGGGAATCATAGCAAATACGTCACCAAAGACCTTTATTAATGAGGGCTTTGAAGTAACTTGTCCAGTAAGGTAATATTACATCATCAGTAATTAATCTTAACCTTCTTCATCAAAACGGCCAAGATAAGGATTGCTCTTCAAATAGAAATTTCTTTGCGGTAGCATTAGTTGAAACTGGCTAATTTTAACACTTCACTTAAGTACCTACAATTTACAATCTAAATATTCATGATGAACCATTATGTCATTATTTGAATGCTAATAGATACATGCAAAACAGTATTTTAAGGAAGAACTTGGCTATTCAATTAATTTACTACACATTCATCAAAAATTTCATGATCACTTCCAAAAACTTAACTCGTGTAGCGACATTTGCTGACGTCATTAAACTTCATTCAACTACTATATTTTCGAAGAAATCATTTGTAAAGCTGTAAAGTTAATTCTTCATATCTACTCTTTTCAAAATAATAAGTTATAATATATTTGTTAATGACAGTCATATTAGTTCTTGAGTGTAGTAGCAAAAGATAAAAGTAAACGAATAAATGCTATTCGGTAAATTCCTTTGTATTAAGTATGTGCTAGAAGTAACAATCAGTCATATTTTCTTAACATACTGGTGTATTCCAAAGTATTTTTTGACATTTTTTGGATATTTATCCTTGAAATTATCAAAATTATATGTGAATACATTATAGAAAATTAAAGTTTGGAATTCCCTTGGTTTGGTAAAACATATTCATAGCAAACATGAATACTTTTGGTAGTGTTTTGTTTACTAAGGAATCTATTATTTTAGATTCCATTGTCTACGACAGATTTATATGTTGGTTTATACACACGATAACTTTTTAAAAATGCTTTAAAATAATCTTTTATTATCTTTGTATTTTATAATCTAGTTACCATGCCTAAAATAAGTGTACCCCATTATCATTTTGATATGCGTGTAATAAGGAAAACAATAGTGAAAGATAATTGTATTCATTTACAATTGATGAAGTTAAGGTTCTACAACTATTCATTTTTATAAAGCCTCAATTTTTTTTCATATGATAAGTTCATAAATAAAAGTTCATTTAAATAACTTAAAATCTACAACAGCAAATACTATCGGAAGTGGTTTTGTGTAGATTTCAGTCAGATGCCGACTGAATTCTCCACAAAACCACTTCTGATAATAATCATATGTTCACTAGTGACTGACTTCAAGAGATATTTCCTGGAGTTCTAGTGAGAAGCAGTGACCAGTGGAGTTCAAACCAGGTCTGTTGTGAGATAGGAGCTCACTGAAGACAATTGGTGAATGGTTGCTCAACTTCGTGGATTGGTCGGAGTTAGACATAAACACTATCGGATGCCGGCTCGGTGGTCTATCGGTTAAGTGCTCTGGCGTGAGACTGGTAGGTCCTCACGAGGCGAGATCGTGGATGCGCACTGCTGAGGAGTATCATAATAGGACGAAACGGCTCTCCAGTACTTCCAGATTTTCCATGATGGTCTAGCTTCAATTGACTCATGCTTTCAACTATGAAAAAGCAGTAAATACTTTAAGGGCGATAAAATATCCTAGAAGAATATTATATGCCGAATAACACATTTAATATTTCAAGTTTATATTTTAGTATTAGATCCATTGTAGTAATCGGATTCTTAGAAATTTAAGTCTCATCAAATTTTTCCATTACTTTAATCTTCATCTTCTAATTGGTATAAAATCTGATAATCACAGAAATTCGATAGTTGGATTCATTAGTCAATTAAAGCTAGACCATCATAGAAAATCTGGTCGCTTCGTCCTAGTATGGGACTACAATCTTCACAAAATTCATTTTTGACAACGATCATCAGGAGATCACTAGTGACTGGCTTCAAGTGGTATTTCCTAGAGTGGAGTTCAACATTGTTTGTTGTGAGGCAGTAACTGACTGAAGACAACGGTGAACGGCAATACAATATCGTGGATTGGTTTAAGTTAGACAATAACATCGTTGGATGCCGACTCAGTGGTCTAGAGGTTAAGCGTTCGCATACGAGACCGAAGGTTCTGAGTATGAGTTGTGCGAGTGGTGTCGTGGCTATGCACTACCGAGGAGTCACACAGTAGGAAGAAACGGTCGTCTAGTACTTCCAGGTTTTCATTGATGGTCTAGCTTCAATCGACTCATGATTTCAACTACTGAAATCTCCACAAAACCCCTGATTCTTTTTCATTTGCTTGTTGAATCATTCAGAAGAATGTTAGACATTAGAAAGCATAATAATAATGACAATAATAATCACAGAATTAGAATATTAACATACAAATCAATTGCTTTGAATTAGTCTAGTATCATATTTATTTTCTAATCTAATATTTAACAAGTCAGTGTTTTATAGTTTATCACATCCTATCACTAGTCTAACTGAATTTTATTTATTTAAAAATTGGAAATCAGTTATGTCTTAAAATCACCTACTGTTAAGTCACAAAACAAAAGAGTTTTGTTTACATCACCATTGTACCATCGTTAAAAATATGTATCCTGTTTTGACTTTATCGGCCAAACATGAAAACGTATACAAGAAAGGTACAACTTTATATCACTGTCTGTTATTCAACTGAAATAACACACAAACTAAATTCATTTAGTATTGTTTGTTTGAATCTTCCCATTGATGTTTAGGACTGGAATTAGGGTTTTCCAACTCCTCTGGGTGGATTTTCAGTGTCCACCAACCCGGTTAAAGCGCCTGGGCATTCGCTTTTAGTTTTCTCAATTTCGTAAACAACAGTAATGTCACGAGAAAGCAGTGAGTAGGACTTCCCTCGCAGAGGCTATATACGATTAATTGACATACAAAAATAATTCAAGGTTTTGTTTTTTGAAACTAAGACAAAATTAATGAATTGGAAAAATTCATCAAAATTCTATCATAAATTAACATT
>NC_031502.1:47791879-47806270 GCF_000237925.1 Schistosoma mansoni
GAGTTACTGCTCACATTAGTTCATGGAAACAGTCCCATGATCCAGGAGGCACGATGAGGACGTGTGAGTCGGGTTTTGCCTCCCGAGCAAAAAGGTTATTATTATTATTATTATTATTAGCTTTATTCAATATTATATTATTTGGTACAAAATCGAATTCTCAGCATAAAGTATTTCAACATGTTTACGTTTCTTATTTCTTCGTTGCTCCTGATGATAAACATTCAGTGATCGCCAGTTGGATGTCAGCAGTTCAGTCAATCGACATATGAATAATGTATATTCTTTTTGCTGCATGTTCCCAGCAAACACGACATCTCTGATTAGGCCTTCTACTTCTAAATACTATTTGACCATTATTATCATTACTAACACATAAATAATTGAGACTAATGTTTTGTTCCGATACATGTAATTCAATATCATTAGAAAATACCCAACCTACACAGATTTTATTATTTTTTTAATTAGACAATAATATGCACTATGAATGAAATAGTCCATCAAGTTTGATAAAATACATTCAATTTTTACCGTTTTGCACTGATAATAAAAATGAAGTTAATAACAAAATAATAAATAAAATGAATATTCAACAGTTAGTCATATGTTGATTGAATTAATTAACAAATGTATATACAAATAAGTGCATTCATAAATCAATGTACTTAGGATGATATCATGATGAAATTATAATCTACTTTTAATATTATTAAATTATGAAGCACTGGACGGCTGTTTGGAATATCGCCAGACGGGATCGTGAATGCACACTGTTGAGGAGCGAGCCCCACCATGGGACGAAACGGCCGTCCAGTGCTTCCAAGTTTTCCATGGTGGTCTAGCTTTAATTGACTCATGCTTTCAACTATATAAAATTACTAAAATCTCTAGAAAACCCCCTTCTAATATTAAATTCGATCAAATATAGATAGCCATGTATTTTAATATAAACTTTTTAAAAAGTTATCAATTAAAATTGATGAATCTTTCATTGAAAATGTATGTTGTATTTTAACACATGTATCTCAAAAGCAAAAGCTTGTAAATATAAAGAGTATATTTTTATTTATCTAAATGTTTATTCTGTCTCAAAATACTCAATATTCACTGGCTGGATACGATCAGCAACAGCGGTTTATGGGAGAGTACAAACCAGCTTCCAGTTGAGGAGGAAATTAGGAAAGGACGTTGGAAGTGGATAGGACATATGCTAAGGAAATCACCAAACTGCATCACGAAGCAAGCCCTAACTTGGAATCCTGAAGGGAATCGGAAAAAACGAAGGTCAAACAACACATTACGTCGGAAAGTAGAAGCAGATATGAAAAGGATGAATAGCAACTGAAAAGAACTTGAAAGGATTGCCCAGAACAGGGTTGTAAGGAGGATGCTAGTGGGTGACCTATGTTCCTCCACGAGGGTAACAGGCGTAAGTAAGTAATTATGTCTAATTCCTATTTAGACATTAAAAACACGAAGGGATCTCTACTTAATGAATTTATTATCAAGCTGTACAATCGTATATATATATATATATATATATATATATATATATATATATGCAAATGTATTGTTAAAGTACTAGTTCTGTCAGGAAATGCGAACAAGGAATAATCAAGATGATGTAACAGAAAGGTTATAATTCTAGATTACGTAATACACATAGTAACAATAGACTTAATAAATTAGTAAAGAATTATAATGTGAGTATAGTAATATGATATGGATATGAGGACATGTCCCAACGTGGTTCTACAAGGGTGAGAGGAAAGCAGTTAAAAGATCCATACTTGAACATCTAATCGACTATAATCATTCTTCTGATCCACATTTTCATTTTAAAGTTGTATATACGATTCGTCTAAATCTATCTAGATTTCTTTGGTCCCAACTCCTAAAAATAGCAGAAGCTCTTACCATCCATGAGCTGAAGACAGATCTATGCGTACAAGAGAAGTACATCCTATCGTTATCGTTGCCTTGATCTTAATTTAGTATTATTATTATTATTATTAATACTGCATTTCTATCTTTACTTATGTCTCCTTTTCTCACTATTTTATTCATAGTTGCTCATAATATCACATCATTTATTTCGCACATCTATTATCTTTAATGACTTTTAACTATTGTAACGAAAACATTTTAATCATCTTACTACATTCACGTTATAATTCGTTACTTACTTATTAAGTCTATTGTTATTATGTGTATTCCGTAATCTAGTATTATAATCTTTCTGTTACATCATCTCGATTATTCCTCGTTCGCATTTCCTGACAGAACTAGTACTTTAGCAAAAACATTTCATATATATATATACTGGATAACATTTATAACTAAATTTAACATATATCATTTTTGACATATAGGGCTTTAATGTTAGTCGCTTAAATGGTTCGACGAATTATTCACTTGTCTATCTATCTATCGAACCATTTAAGCGACTAATATTAAAGCCCTATATGTCAAAAATGATGTATGTTAAATTTAGTTATAAATGTAATCCAGTTTAGTATACAACTTTGCTAAAACCCTTAATATTTTAATTGATTTAGTTATACTTATTTACTCAACGTTTATACTGTTAGTGTTGTGGTGAGGTAGACTGAATGTTTCATGATGTCCTCTCATGGTTTAATGATGATGAGCTGACTGTGTTGTAGATTTTTTAGGACGGATTTAAGTAGGTCACTTGTGTAAAATAGAGGCTGATAACTGCTAAGTTAATTTAGCGTCCTTAGAAAAACTTACAAAATCTGCCCACACAAGTGTTACTGAAGTGATACTGTACAACTTGACAAGTAACCACATAATCTGAACGACAGAGTATGATAAACTTATCATCAAATAGAACAAAGTAATGATTAGCTACATAGCTACCCATGATAGATAAGACAGAAACATGTCATATTCACCTGATGTACGCAACATCAAGCTAAGCGGTTGAAATTTCGGGAGACTAAATATTATGGGACACGTACAGATTGTTAAGATTACCAATATAAAATATGAATCCCATCTTCGTATATCAACAAGTTAGGTCTAAGTGTATGTCAAATAGAAAACAATAGGTTTATTTCAGAACCTTCTAACTAATCGCAAAAACGTGTAGTCAATTATTTCAATGGTGACTTCTGTATAATTTGGTTCTCATCAAGCTATATGTAAGCTGTTAATTATATAAAAAAGACTTTGATTCATGAGCAAACAAATTACGTTCATTAAAACAGTGAATTCTTACCCTAAAGATTCTGATGTGTAAACCACAGAAAATATTTATTACCAATATAAATAAGCTGATTTTAGGGGTTCTGTGGTAAATTCATATAGAAATGTTGTCCATACAGACACCTTATGGCCTTTATTGGCTGTTATCTCGAATATTATAACAACCCAGCTTTTAACCCTTTGTTGGTGACATGTTGGCAAACATAAATTTTGAGAATGAATTAGCAATAACTGAAAGATAAGAAATATATGATGTGCTACAAACTATTCTATAACCTTCTTTAAGTTTATGAGGTCAAATTCAATATAGTTATATCGGAAGCAACATAACGGCTCTTTAAAATTCAGTGTAGGACCTTTATGTAGAATGTGAAAAAAACTGAACTTTGTTGATCAGAGAACTGGAAGAATAAAGTAACTTACTTGACCTTCGAGAATCATTACATTCTTAATAACATTTTTATGATTTCATTATTTTACTCAATGGGTTGAGGAAAGTATATATTGCTTAAGAATGTCCATTGGTTGATATTTCTTCCATGTATAGATCTAACTGAATAAGAAATCACTTCAAAACTTCTCGAACTGCTAGTCAAAAACAAAAGATACGTATACAAATCCCACTATGCATCACTTCTAACTTATAAGTAATCAAATTCAATATTAACTAACTTAGGATTTGTCTAGTGTAGTCCAACTATGTCAGATGTAAAAACACAAATATAATGAACGGCCGTCCAGTGCTTCCAGGTTTTCCATGGTGGTCTAGCTTCAATTGATACATGATCTCAACTATACAAAATTACCATAATATCCACAAAACCCCTTCTGAAAATATCATAAACTTTATTGCTCAAATGAACTCCGCATGTAGCCCCTCCAGGAGCTACTGCCGATCCCAAGCCCGAATAAAAGAGGAAGGTTGGGCATGGGGTTTGTGATCCTATCCCGTAGATAACTAACTCACTAGAAAACGCTTATCAGAAGATTCTTAATTGAATTGAAGATTATTCTTTAAAATGCTTATTAAACTTAATAAACAAACCAAATAATCCTCTATATGATACATTATATTTACATAGCAATATATATGAATTACATTTAGTTTGTTTAAACTATTCAAAAACGTTTTTATTTTAGTATTCTGTTATTGTTGTTGTTGTTGTCTTAATTTGTTTGTTTGTTTGTTTGCATTAAATTAAACTGTTATAATCTAAATTCATTTGATGATCAGATCAACAGATTCTATTCAAAAATATTCAATTTTTTTTAAAAAATAGAATAATAATTTTGAAAATCAATTTTCACATTAAACAATTTTTAGTAGTATGACTAAAATTTTTTTTTTTCATTTAAAAATTAATTTAACCAATGTAAAATCATTTTTGTAATTTAATATCTATGGATACAAACATTGATAAACATTCCTTTATTATTATTATTTTTTTCATTGACGTATATAAAACTATAATAAGTTAACTTATAATTAATTATCATTAATGTACGAATGGATTGCACTTTGTTTATATGAATTAATGTTAAATATGATCGAATAATGATTCTGTAATTTATTCATCAATGATAAATAAATGAAATAAAACGTGATTCAAGTAAACAATTGTAAGTTAATGAAATAGAAATTTTATATAATTGATTCAATTATATTTTCATAATTGAAAGAGTGAGTCAATTGAAGCTAGACCATCATGAAAAACTTGGAAGCACTGGACGGCCGTTTCGTCCTGTTATGGGACTCCTCACCAGTGCGCATCCACGACCTCGCCTCGCAAGATTCGAACCTAGGATCTACCAGTCTCGCACCAGAGCATTTAGACGATAGACCACTGAGCCGACATCCAACGGTGTTAATGTCTAACTTCAACTAATCCATGAAATTGAGCAACCATTCACCAATTGTCTTCAGTGAGTTGATATCTCCCAACAGACCTGAGGAGTCCGACAATAGGACGAAACGGCCATCTAGTGCTTCCAGGTTTTTCATGGTGGTCTAGCTTCAATATGAAAATACTAAATCTCCACGAAAAACCCCTTCTGATAAATTATATTTATTTAAATGAGCTTTGTTAAGATCGATCTTATTTATCAGTTATATTCATGATAGACTTGCTTCAGTTAAGGGACCGTTGAAAACTAGAGGGCATTTGATGGGTGTTTTGTTTTAATATTAGATTTCTTAGTAGTAGTAGTAATAATAATAATAGTAGTAGGCATCTATGAACCTATGAAGGTAAATGCCTAACCATCGAAAACACTAGGTTAGTTGTCCATTGATTTCTAGTATTCAATGATACACCAGTTGAGATTACTCTGTATTGAATACAATCTATCAGTGACATTTAATATATATATATATATATACTTCAGAATAGAGATGATTATCCAGTCAACTAAGAATAACATATATCTTGTGTATTAATCCATAGTAGATAAAATACTCTACTAAACATTTACTCCAGAATTGCGTCAGATAGTCACATTTATTAAACCATCCTTTTCTATCATTCATAGTAAGGACTTAAATTATCATTGGTTTAGTAAAAGATCTGAAATATAATTACCATTTATGTATTATTTTTTGCTATCATTTCATTTGGACATCGTCTGTTGAGTTTAGTCATCTTGAAGCCGATGAAATTCGTTGAAATAGAAAGTTTGTACAATGGAAATTAATACTTACTGTATTATTACTACTTTTGGACGCTTGATTTCACTGTGTTTTTAGATTAGCACATAAAATGTTTACCCGTGAAATTCTATTAAATAGCAAAACTAATCATGATTAAAAGATTTAGTAAATACGATTAGTGTATGATCAAAATGAAACGTGATTTTATTTTCATTGCATTAAACATAAGCGACTTAGACTAAAATAAAATACAATCAATATTATACCATGTAATCAATAAAAGCTTGAACATGATTCTAATTATTTCAGATCACTGTCATGATCCTTATAGTTCTGCAGGCTAGAATAATTATTTTGAAATGTTTACAATTCTATTTTAATTTTATATTACATTATAGATAGTTAAATTGCATAACAAACCAGTTCTAGTAGAAATTAGTGATTGTTACATAACATATTTTCCCTCTGTTAATTTATGCTCCATCAGTCACGTTTAGTAAACTTCTCATCAATCATTTCGCGATGTGTTTTCAGATGTTGTTCTTTTCACAATGAATTCAACTAATCAATATGATTTTTATGATAGTGAAAATCACCCAACCATTTTTTTAAAGATTATTCACACTGAGAAGCGCAGTTCACCGTCAATTTACTGTCAATTTCATTGTTAACCCGGGGTACACAACACACTACGATTACACATATGTATACCAGATTCTATGAATCTGAACTGAACAACGTTTATTTTGATTTTAAACTTAGTTTAGGACAAAACCAAACTTTACTAGGCGTTAATCAATACAATTCTAACATATTTACTTAAATCAGCACGATCGTAGATGTGTCCAACTCAAATTGAATCCATCTTATTGATCATTATATTTTTTTCCAATATACTCAACAGTAAATGGTAGAAGAGAAGTCAAAAAGTTTAATTAACACTTTCAATACACAATTCTATCTCTGATATCATAATGGAAAAGTTCTGTTCCTTGATTGTACGAGTATTTTGTACACTTAAATTATAAAAGATCTACTTATAATATAAAGTCATTAGCTGTATGATTTTATATAGTAAGTAAAAAAAAAGTATAAATGAAATTAATAATTCATAGGACCCTACTTTTAGAAAACGCTTTTTGCCCCCAAATGCCCTGGTACGGTCGAGAGTGGGGAGAATCAGCTCTCCCTCTCGAAATGCTCTCGCATGGCCACACGTATAAAGCCTCTGCCAGGGAAGTCCTACTCAATGCCTTCTCGTGGCATTACTGTTGCTTACGAAATTCAGAGGACGAAAAGCGAATGTCCAGAGCTTTAACAGGGTTGGTGGACACGGAAAGTCAACCTAGAGGAGTTGGAAAACCCTCATTCCAAACCAATGATGCACATGGGCTCCAGTATCCTGAGGTAACAAATGGTGTATGAATCAATCGTTGGTCACCGGCTTCCATGGGAATGCATCTCCTCACGATGCTCCCCTGCCTTGTGGATCAGATCTTTAGGTCAAAGGCTCCGAGTGTGGCCCCTAAGGAAACCACCTGTTTCAGTTTGGGCACCTGAGCAGTATCACAGCCCTCACACAAATCTCATTCGATTTGTGTGGTGCATATTTATCTGGTGCCCCTTTGTACCAATATTTATGTGTTCAAATAAATAATAAATAAGTTTATTTAATGTAACTTATTTACTAAGTATTCCATTTTGAGTTATACTATTAATATGAAGGTTAAAGATGTTAACATAATGATATAGATCTAATATGATTCGAAGATATACGATCTAGTGCTTAAAAAGAAAAGGGTATGATATAACTATTAAACTATTACTTTAATGAAAGAACCCATATCATAATTAATAAACTATAATTAATAATTTAAAAAAATTATGAACAAAGGTTGAATTTCCTACAACTGATTTCATGAAAAATAATTCCATATTCAATCATTAAACAAAGTTCATTTAGATAAAAAAAACAGATTTCAATTTTAAAATTACAGTAAATATACACCTTATGTAAAAGAATATTCTATGGTATAAATAGTAACAAAAGTCCAAAATTTTTAGAGATAAATAATCATAGATCATGAACAACAAGGTTTAGAGAATAAAATGAATACATCATTCTATTTCATAGATTCTCATCAGCTGCATACAAACTTAAACTACAATTACTTATATAAATATATGTATTAACGAATGTTAAGGATGATTTAGTTTGTCGAGTTTAAACGAATGTTTAAAATGTAACCAAAATCATAATCATGGATCGGTTGAAGTTCAACATTAACACCGTTTGATGCCGGCTCAATGGTCTAGAGGTTAAGCATTCGCTCGCGAGACCGAATATCCTGGGTTCGATCCTCGCATGAGTGATCGTGGATGAGCACTACTGAGGAGTCCCACACTAGGACGAAACGGTCGTCCAGTGCTTCCAGGTTCTTAATGGTGGTCTAGCTTACATTAACTCATGAATTCAACTATTGAAATCACTACAATCTCCACAAATACTCATTCTAATAAACATCATAATGATCGAAAGAAGAGATACCATGCGTATGAATAAAGATAGATCGATATGTAGTTATTTGTTGGGAAATTAAGAGATTATCTAAGAGTAACAAAATTACTAATTGATTGGGTAGTCGACTAACATGATGAAACAAACTAATATGTGAGCATCAACCAAATTATTTAAGAGAAGAATATCAGATGAAAGAATAATAAAATAATTAAGAGTTTGGGGACAGGGTTGAAAGAAAGATTAAAATTAACAAAGATTATTAGACAAATATCCAGTCACCATGGCAGGGAGAGGCTAATCAAACTTTCATCCTGTATACATAGATCAGGTCGGAAACATTTTACAGTGATTATCTCTACAAAACAGAGTAAGATGAGTGTTTTTGTCTGTCGATTATCAAGGTCGCCTAAACGTGTTGTTCTAATTTTCATAATGGGAATCTTTAATTTTCTAAAGAAAGTTTTGACTAGACATCTTTTAAACTGACAAGACAAAAGCTGTTAAAGTTCAATTACTGTTCAGTCCACCACTCCCATAAATACTTTTCTCTAGACTTCCATCATTTTTCCGTCCTGCAATAAAATCTAAAAAATTGAAATGCTTGTCTCTTTCATATTCCATTATAAAAGTTATGTTGGGATGAGAGATGTTGAAGTGAATAAGTAACCGAGAAGCGTGGTCCATATCATCACAGATAATGAACGTATCACCAACATATCTGATGTAGCATTTTAATAAGTATATTTATATTAATTTAAAGTTTTATAAAGCTGATGAGAAACTGTGAAATAGAATGAATTCATTGCATTCTGCAAACCTTGTTGTCCTTGCTCTGTTAAAATTTATCAAAGGTTCTGGTTGTATGGAAAAAGTAATTACGTAATAATTAAGCGCTGGTAACAAGTAAGGATAAAATGAGTGAAGCATAGTTCATTAAAATACGATTACTAATCTAGAAGACAGTAGAAATAAAAAGATATAATGATGTAATTAAATGAAAGGAAGAGCTGAACAATCTTTTATGATATAACGAAGGGGTATTTATCACTAAGGGTAAGAAAAATTATCAACCATCTCCTTTCGAACACATAAATCAGGCTTCTGCGGCCTGATAGAAATTGCTTCAGGAAACTTCAGAAGACGAGCTTGACTGCTTACCAATCATCTTGAAAAATTAGAAGGTATCGACTTCAAATCCTGTGTCCAGGAAATGTTCTATCTTTCTTCCTCTCTTCTTGGTAAAGAGAACTATGTGTATGGTATGACTTTCCTCATTTTTTCATATCTGTTAAGTGGACAGTTATCCCATAGATTTCTGACCGTAACGTATTTTCATCCCCATATTCTTCTCTAACCTCTTGATCAATACTCAAACTTTCTACTTGTTTGAAATCTTGGGTCGCTTTATGTTGAAGTCTCTTCTATCCTTCTATGAAGACACATATATTTACCAAATAACCAAAAATATGAATGTACAGTTTAAGCGCATGATTTCGCTGACAAGAACATCGTCCTCTCTGAATTTCCATTAGTTTTGTTTTCTGACAGTTCTATATTTTCAATTTGAATCAAAAACCAATCTTAGCATAACCAACATTGAAAACCTGTATGCACTCGGCGGGCGTTTCATCCTGGTGTGAGACTGTTCCCCAACAGTGCGCATCCACGACTCTGCACTAGCCATGGCTGGTGAGTTCGGGACGATCCTCATTCATGAGCCTCCTCTGAACAATGGATGAGGACCAGAAGCAACATCACTAAGTCGGTTACTTACTATTAACTTCAACTGAGGCGAAGTACAAAAAGCACGAAGTTATCTAAAACTAGAAAAATCAATAGAACTGGATGAACTATACCTTAAAATCCCAAGAGAGAGCATAATATACATTACTACTCAGCTCACTCAGGATTTTACCGACCCCAAAAAATGTTACCCGTTGACTGGATTGATACTACAGTCATTCCAGTTCATATGACAGGAGTATAGTAGTCCTCATCAAATAATAGACTCTCCAGCCTTATTGATATATTAGTTAAAAGACTGGAATGAATCATCAGGAAGGCTGTTACGAACTTCCTGGAAACCATCAACTTGTTAAAAAGTGGAAAGTGGGATTTCAGAAAAGGATTGTCATGTAAAACTAATCTCCTTATGGCAATAGAAAGATACATGAAGTCGTCTAATAACGAAAAATCTATAATGACTTCACCGGCACATTCTATAGTGTCCAATAGCAGATTCCTTCCAAAACTGGAAAATCCATGCATCACTGTACCTATTTTAATGTGGATCAATGACTTTTTGGTGGGAGTCGTCAGAAAGTACAAACAAATTCCAAATCTTTTTCATCGAAACCAGTAATTAGTGAAGAACTTCAGGGCTTTGTTTTAGCCCCTTTACTGTCTATAGTGTACACGAATGAATTTCTACCTATTCTTAGGTCTCAGATGCTGCTTTAGGCTGATGGCGTCAAAATCCATTTAGAAGTAACGGTGGATGCACATCCACGTGCACTTTAGACCGACTTAGACCTTCTGGTTAGCGGATATAAATTATTTTTGATGTCTGTCAACGCGCTGTGACAACACCTATACTGAAGATACGAAGGTAATTAACTACAGTATTGGGATACGCGCCTTTACCCTTAGTCTTGTCTCACAATGACTTGGGGGTAAAAGTGAGCCGCAATCTTAAGGCCACTACCCACTTCCATTTTATTAATCATTAATAATGTAGAATGAATTACTTTATTTATTCGTAACAGGAAAATGATGTGGATTTGTTGGAAAGATATAAATTATCAATACATGACTGAACAGTCTAATAGGATTTGGACATCTTGAACGAATGTTTCGATAGAGTATAGACTGACGATTATTTAACTTCACAGTAGTTACTAGTGCAGTTCAAGAACCATGATTCGGTCTTACTATGTGTGCTAAGCCAAATTTAATAATTGCTCCTACGATCTTCAAAAATGGCAATAAATTCAGTGAAATTGTAGGATATAGGCTATCCAATTAGCATAAATAGGAGAATTTATTACATTGAATAATAATAGGGTGCATAGTTTATCATCGAAATGAAACGTGCATAAATGTAGATTTTGTTTTAACTACGTAGTTTTTCACGAATACGAGAACCGAAATTATCAAATCGGTATTTTAAGTAGTTTATGGTACATCGATCTTATTGCTTTCATTGCTTTTGATACCACAATTGTCCAATATCGATTTTCATTATTTGAAACATTACTAGAATTTTTCTGAATTTATGTTCCTAAGTTATTATATCGTTTCACATAATACTTTCGATTACCAATGTTTAACTACAACAACGTAAGTAAACTATTTTCTTAAACTAAAGTCACCATCAATCATTAGCAATCGGTAAGCAAACAAGTTCGCACATGATTGATACTTAATTTAATGTAGAAGATAAGTAGTCATCTTACGTTTGATTCACCTTTGAATTTTTCACGAGCCTAAATAGGATGGCAAATTAACTTAAAGAGCTATTTTTTCAATGAGTTTTATTCATAAACAACTCTTAGTATTTCATGAATATGTTCAAAGGTATTTTCAAGTTTACAATGATTTTTATTCTAATTCGACGGTAGTGTTCAAGTAATTTCTGATCTGTCTGGTAGGACTGAATTTTCTTCATAGATCATACATTAATGGCGATATTATAAGTTGCTTCAATAACATCACTGTTACTGATGAACTAAATTTATTGTCTAACGACTTTATTGAATACGTAATTACCACTCAGAAAAGATAACATGATAAGGTAAAACGGAGGTCAACAGAAAATGCTTTGATTAGAAGTTTCATTGAAATCATGAACTGATCACTATCACAACATCATTAAAAACATGAAAACACTCCAACGCCGTTTTTTCATACTAATATGGGATTCCATAACACTGATCATTCATTAACTCGAACTATGCAATACAACACAAATCATTCCGTCTCCAGTGTAAATAATTAAACTATCAACCATTAGGTCGGTATCCAACTGTGTTAATGTCTAACTGTATTCACTTTATTCACGATATTGCGTCACCATCTCACATAATGTTCGACGAGTGACTGCTTCATACTCGATACACATTAGTTGCACTGATCATGTATTCTCACTAGAAGTGTAGAAATCCTCTCTGGAAACTAGTCATTATTGAGCACATGATAACTATCAATATAGGGTTGTGGAGATTGATTAGAAGTTCTGTCTTTAAATGCATCTTCTAGTCAAAGTAACAATGATCAAGTAGATAAATTAAATGTAACCAGTAAAATTCACTCTGAAAATGTAAAACTGATATGAAAATGTTGATCGCTTAACAAACAAATCCACTGTTTGAAAAATTTAATTGAAATTTAGTATACTGAAGTAAATAATAAAAAGTTTGGCCACATTATAAATTAACTATAACTCAAAACGTCTTGTTCAAACGATATTATGAATTTTAGGCAATATAAAAACCTAAACAAAAGTTAGTTGAAATTCACATAGTATTGTTTGTTTTTATCTACCCATTCATGTTTAGGACTGCAACTGATCAGTCTCTTATTGGCATATGTGCATACTGTGCGTATCGCCTCGCGATAGCTTGACCAGTTACAGTCCTAAACATCAATGGGAAGATAAAAACAAACAATACTAAGTGAATTTAAACTTCACCCCATTGCACAAGCAAGTGGTTATCAGGACACAGTAGCTGAGTGGATAACGCGATGGCGTTTGAAGCGACAGTTACTGGGTTCGAGTCTCAGAGTGAACATCAGCTCTGGGATGCTGATGCATCCAGCTGACGAGTCCCGAATAGGACGAAACGCGCATCCTGGATTCCACTGCTAGCCACTATCCATCTTTGCTTAAAAAGTTAGTTAAGTTTAACAAGTTGTAAAGATTAACTTTTAAACATGTAGACAGTTTTTTTGTTATGAATTCACATAAGTTGGTAGTAGGTGAGTGGGAACTATCAGAAATCAAGAAACCATAGTTTCCCTCAAGTTTAAACCTTCACATTAGTAAATTATTACTATCTGATCAAAGATTGAATTTAAAATCTTTATAATTCAAGGTGAATAGGTTACCATCAAATAATTTAGGTGAAACTAATTAATCTATATATTTGACAATACCTTATTGACAAACAAACAATGGTCAATAGTTTTTTCTTTTTTTTTAGTAACACACTCACAGGTGTTTTCTGTTTTGATCCTTTTAAATAAAAAAATATAGTTTTTTTTTCTATGATTAAGATTTAATTCCGACTGAATAAACAAAATGGTTTATCTATACATGTATCTATTTATTTATTTTCAATGTGCTCAATATCGATTTACTATTAATGGACTCAAAAAAAAGACAAACATTTTTTCTATAAAAAAAAAAAGAATATAGTTAAATTTTCTATTCGTTGAAAAACTGTTGCATATATAGTTGTACGTGACATATATAAGAATATAAATTATGTTTGTTGGTAATGTTTATTAATAGTATATAAATAAGAATGAATTAATAAAATTAATGATTAATTATAGAAAAATGAAAAAAAAATTTTTTTTTATCAATTTTTAATTCAATAAATTTTTTTCAATTATTCATTCAATTCCTGTATGCAATATAAGTGGGAAAAAAAAAGAAAAATAAAGCGTGATGTGAGTTTCTATATATGTTATATTCATATATAAAAACATTAAAGATAATATGTAATTGACTTATATATTACATTTTTTTTCCATATTATATAACTAAATCATATATATATCCTTAGTAACTGACAGATTTTTTTATTTTTACCTAAGATACATATGATCTTTATTATATATATGTTCATATTATTGGAATTATTGATTGATTGTAGAACACTTTAAAATGAGAATGATTTGAGTATCAAATAATGATATTTCAACAACAATAACAAATGTAATGAACAAGAACACGACTGGGGACAATCGACAATATTATTAGATA
>NC_031502.1:47806470-47808103 GCF_000237925.1 Schistosoma mansoni
TTTGTTTATATTTTGTTTATTATTATTACTATTATTCAAAAGTCTGTTTTTTGTCACTGTTCTGTTTTCCGAATACATCCTATGGATGTGCATAGATTATAGTTGGATTTTACACAAAGTATTCATAATATTTGAACATTGCTTCTTTATACTGGTATCTTGATGATTGTTACAAGTATGATTACCTTGGGTTGATCATTAAAATCAGCTCATTGATTTGTTGTATTATTAAGTCTAAAGTAACTATTTTGAATAATGATTGCAGATGAATACATAGTATAAAGTGAAACAAGCAAATGATCACCACTTGATTTCACAAATGATTCATTGGATTAATAAACAGATACTATATTTCACTATTCGATGTAGTTACTAGTGAATTTAGATGTCCTATATTATAAATTTGTTTTTAAATATGTTGATATAAAGTCATACTTTGGCCCTCCATGTACACAAATATCAATAAAATTAAATCGATAGAAAGTAACTGCTGACTGAAATTTTGTTACTAGAGAAATCTATCAACTTTTAATTAGTTCGAGTTCTAGGTACATAAAGAATGAATGTCGAAGAATGGATTATTATCAGGATGAATTTTACAATGTTAATTTAATGGAAAATGAAGTACTTCTTTGGAAGTAATTTTTGAAAAAAAAACAAAACAGAAAAGTGTTGACTCTTATTATCCCCCTAAAAATAATTCATGTTTTTCTCTTGGTTTTAAGTATGAAAGAATCGCGATTTCTGTAAAACTGTATCCAACACAACTACTTGATTGTAAAAAAAAATAAATTGAGTAAGCATTTATTAAAACGTTTAGTGGAGTATCGGTAAAACTATATCACGCCTATAACGAGTTATGATTTATCGAAATTTACAACCATTGGTATACTACAGTAATAGATTAAAATTATCATTTTCATAGACTATGTAAATGATTGAAATTCTTGACCGATAATCAGTATAGAGTCAGCCTACTATTGTCTTGAGTCACATAAGAATTCTTCATGATATCAAAGATTCATCGGTTCATATATAACTACTTATGAAAAGATAAAACTAGATGTTTTAACTTTTGAACTCATTAATTTAATAGTTTAAATTTAATCTCTAATGATTAAATCAAGATGTTCTCTTTAAATTGTATGTGTTATTTTTAAGTTATCTATACCATAAACATTTGGTTGTGCTATTTGTGATATTCACAATCACTAAATAATGTCATTCAGTTTTTTTAAAGTGAAATAACAGATTAATCTGGAAATGAATTATCTTCTGAAACCTCATTCACACTCGTAAGTTTGATTTAGAAGATAAGTGGATTATAATACCACGATAATATATCATTTCAACAAACCGTGATAGTACAGTCAGCCAATGATCATATATAGCGTGTGATCTACCCTTTACTAAATTGCCTAACATGCTATGTAATTTTAAAAAGATAAAGAGAGAACGGTGATATTTTCAGTCTTTGTCGTTTTTGGATGAGTTTAATGAACTATATCCGATAAACGATGTTAAGATTATTATAATCAGCAAATTTTGTAGTTCTCCCTTTCTTTTTACTAATTTTAAATAATTTGTTCAAACAAATCCTAAAAGAGAATATATATGTGATATTATTGAGAGA
>NC_031502.1:47808303-47844151 GCF_000237925.1 Schistosoma mansoni
CTACTCACTCACTCACTCACTCACTCAATCACTCACACACTCAATCAATCAACCACACAACCACTCACCACTCATCACCCCGTGTCAATCCATCCACCACTGTCTGCTTCGACAAACTACGCAGTGTAACACGTTCACACGATGAGTCAGTGAGGGAGATTGTGTTTCATCCTGTCTGTTTGACACTTGTCCACTCAATGTATCTGCATGCCATCCCACGTGCTGAATCAAGTTCACACTGAGTTAAGCAGCAATCGGCACACATGACAGTAGTAGTGGGATACAGTGAGGAGACGATGTTGTGTGTGAGTGGGACTAGGCAAGTGACTGTGACTGGTCGGTGTTGTGAATGAATTAAATGAAGTGTGGAAGTAACAGGGCACACAGGAGTGAGAATGTGGAGAGTGTGACTTGGTGATTGTGGTTTTGTTTGTGGTTGTAGTACTGTTTTTGTTTGTTCGTTGTATTTGTAGTTGTAATTGAAATAGTATTCATAGTGTGGTCAACAACAACAACAACAACAACAACAAGAACAAGAAGAAGAAGAAGAACACGAGTGAGGACAATCCAATGTATTTGAAGTGAAAATTGCAGAGTGTCTTAGTAAAATGTGAGAGGAAAACAGTAAATACTTAATTCGCAAAATATCAATGAACCTTGACTGTTCCTTTGCGAATGTCAATCAATTGTCTCACAATTCACTGTTCCTTCATTTCAATACCAATGGCTTTCTGTTCACGTTCTTTCCTCCTCCAACTTGACGAATTTCTGCTGCCAGACATTCTATTCGTGACTCGTCATATATACTACTTATATAGATATAAGTAGTATTAGTATTAGTATTAGTATTAGTATTAGTAGTATTCGTTGTTATTGATGAGTGTGATGATGTTGGGCTGTGATTGTGTGATTGTGGTAGTATGTATGTGATAGTGGGTATTGCGTGTGATGTGAAAATGTGATGTTAGTGGTTGTGAATAGGTATGTTGATGGTGGGATTCGAACCGGCGCCGTTTAAAGGTGGTTCCCCATCCAACTCCTTAGACCACTCGGTCACACGGAAAATGATTGGAACTACACAAAACTTACTCATCAATTTCAACATTCCATTTCACCATCATCATGCAAATACACTCTGCTATTCACGACAACACTACACACTACACAACACATACTACTCACTCACTCACTCACTCACTCACTCACTCACTTACACACTCAATCACTCACACACTCAATCAATCAACCACACAACCACTCACCACTCATCACCCCGTGTCAATCCATCCACCACTGTCTGCTTCGACAAACTACGCAGTGTAACACGTTCACACGATGAGTCAGTGAGGGAGAGTGTGTTTCATCCTGTCTGTTTGACACTTGTCCACTCAATGTATCTGCATGCCATCCCACGTGCTGAATCAAGTTCACACTGAGTAAAGCAGCAATCGGCACACATGACAGTAGTAGTTGGATGCAGTGAGGAGACGATGTTGTGTGTGAGTGGGACTAGGCAAGTGACTGTGACTGGTCGGTGTTGTGAATGAATTAAATGTCTTATTTTGTTTATATAACTGAGTATAGTGTTGTGTATAATGGAACCAGTTTCTAAGCGGACAATGTACTTTTTAATTCTGTTCTTAGTCTTTGATTAATTTTATTCATGATTTGATAACCCTTGAACGGTAGACAAACAAAAGCCTGTTTCTTTTCTAATTAAAAAGTTGGAATATTTGATTCTTAATTTTCCTACATTTAAAATAATCCATTCAATGGAATACATTGAATTCATTATATTCTGAAATTATTATCGTTCTTACTTAGTGCAAATATATTTCATTCTATAATATTTTTTTTAGATTTTAGTTAAATCCCTTTATTATTTTGTAACGTACGAGCTACTTCAGTTGTTAGACTTGAAACGTTAGTTCTTTTTTACAAGTTAACAAAAGTATTCAATCACCAAACAGTTTAGATATTTTAAATTTACTAACACTGGGAAAAACACTGTATTGTGATGTAGGTTTGTTCTCTGAACTGGATGGTTTGATCGTGGAGCTTTCATCGTCCTTCTGAACGACATCATCAGCACAAACTTCGGGTAGAAGTGAAGTGTTTGAATTTCTCCACATGTGATTCACAGCTTGTCCTGTGCACCTCGATGTTGATTGGTTCTCACTGACCTTAAATCTGTCTTTGTTTTGGTTGTATCTCCTATTGGTTTGATTTTTGTTCCTACGTAGCTGCATAATTTTCTCGATTGGTTGATAAATTGGATTGATTTCAATATGCTTGTTTATTGCTGATTGACCTGAGTGCCAAGCCTCTAAAAATTCTCTGGTGTTTTTGGAATTGCCTCTGCCCAAAATCTCCACATTTTTCCAGTCGAATGTATGTCCGTAGTTGTCCACGTGTATTGATATGAGTGAAGAAATGTCGTGGCGTTTGACCGCTAATTGGTGTTTATGTAGGCGAAGATTCAGGGGGCATCCGCTTTGTCCGATGTAGTGTTTGTCGCAGTTGGTACAATTTATCTTGTAGATGATGTTTGTTTTGTCTTCTTTTGCCATTTCATCCTTTGGTTTGCATAAGATTAAGTGGAGGGATTTTGTTGGTTTATGGGCTACACCCACCTGAGCTACAAATCTTCTCCACCATCTCAACACTGTATGTTCCCATATCGAATTTTGGTAATTGGCCGTTATTTGTTTCTGAATTTAGGCATCACCTTAAAATTGATAAAATCTATCAGTAAATCTGTTGGAAATGATTTATAGACTCAGAATATGTATGTCTCGTTCCCAAAATATACAAGAACTCATTGTTTATCTAATCACTACTGCCTAGATAAAGTCATTTTCTAAACAGCTTTTCAAAAGCTAAATTATAATTTGTTTGTCTGTTGACTACTAACAATTTTTAAATTAAATACATACATTTTATTTGACTTTTTAGATCGGTGAAAGAAAATTTAATCGTGGTGCTTTATTAAATGCTGGATTTCTGGAAGTTTCCAAATTCAAAGAATATGGCTGTTTCATTTTACATGATGTAGATAAACTACCAGAAGACGACCAAATTATTTATACATGTGGACCAAATCCAACACATTTGTCAGCTTCATTAAGTACTTTTAATTACAAGTTAGTTCTATTTTGAATAAATTTTTGGAATGTTCTGTCATAAGAACGTGTGTGAAATCAAAAAAATACTGATTTCAACCTTGTTTGTAATAATGATACATAAATTTCACATGGTTGAAGATAATCAACAGAAATTCTTGGTTTCAGGTTACATTCACTCGACAGTAGAAACTACATTGGTAATCATAGTTAAGGTCGCCGATTCTGACAGCTAAATCGATATATCCTTAGTGTTCCTTTTTTCCAGTCTTTCGGTACTTCTTCCTCTCAAATATTCTTGAATAGAACGTGAAACATGTTTGCAGTTACCATTGTGTCTGACATCAGTACTTCAGCTGTTATGTTGTATTATTCTACTGCTTTCCCACTTTTGATTTATCCAATGGCCATCTTGATTTCTTCCGTCACTGGTGGAGTGACATCTATGGGAAGGTTTGTGTGTGCTGCTTCCATGTCCAAGGGAGTCAACGGAGTTGGTCTATTCAAGAGTTCCTTTAAGTGTTCTACCCATCCGTTGGTCTGTTCTTGAAACTCAGTGATTGTCTTTCCTTCTTTCTCCTG
This sequence comes from Schistosoma mansoni, assembly GCF_000237925.1. Classification (NCBI taxonomy): domain Eukaryota; kingdom Metazoa; phylum Platyhelminthes; class Trematoda; order Strigeidida; family Schistosomatidae; genus Schistosoma; species Schistosoma mansoni. The sequence goes on from NC_031502.1 coordinate 47,812,008, forward strand.
AACGATCTCTCTGGTTTGCAATATTACCCCGCTAGTTTCTTCGTTGTGTCACATAGCTGTTCCATATTTCCCTCTGTTTCAGCATTTTCCGCTATCGTTGCTAGCTTTTTCACGTATTTATACTCATTGGCTCTAATGCCTCTCTTCACTTGCTTGTTCGCTTCAGTGTATACAGCTTGTGCGTTGTATTTCTCTGTTTTTGTTCGACTGTTGTTAATTTCTGTCTTCTTGTTCTTCTTTTCTTGAATGCTGTCAAGGTTTTCGATAAAGATCCATTCCTTATGATGATGCTTCCTACGACCTAGAACCTCCTGACACGTTGAAGTTAGTGTTTCTCCTATCCCACTCCAGTTTTCCTACATGGTAGTTTCTTCTTCTTTGAGTGGATCATGTAAGTCTTGGAACCTGTTATTGAGAGCTGTCTTGAATTCGTTAAGTTTGTCAGTATATAGAAGGAAGGCTGTATTGAGCCTTTATAATGCTGTTTTTTAGTTCAGTCTTTCTTTAGCTTCAGTTTCATCTTGACCACAACCAGTGTGGTGTGGTCTACTTATATCCATATAAGTAGTATATGGTGTGGGTCAGACATAGAATGTATTTTGGCAGAAGACCGATGAGGAAAGAACTGAAATGAAGCGCAATCGTTTGGAAAATGCATGAGCAATGAAATTAGAGAAGAAACAGAGAAGATTGAAACAATTGGTTGTTAATTTGCAAATTGACTGTTCATTGTTTGGTTATCAGAATTTACTGAGATAGTCTGTAATTTTTGCTTAAATACATTCGATTGTCCCCAACTAGTGTTTTGTTCACTACATTTGGTGTCGCTGCCAACCAGGAGGAGGAAGGGTGCTGTTCTGCGGACGCCGCTGCGGGTCTGGAGTTGAGGTGCTAGTTGGGGCAGTCTGGTGTGGAGAGTTGGCGTCGAGTGGAGTGTTCTGGCGGGGCGGCGTTGGCTGTAGCGGGTGATGTCGACGGAGAGGAGCAGTGGGACGTGCGGCTGCTGGGCGGACATCGGATGTAGATGGCTCAGCAGGCCGGTGGAGTACGGGTGTTGGACGTCCCAGGTGCCGGGTGGATGCGGATGTTGGTGCCCCGGCAGGTCGACGGAGCTATGGAGGTCAGCGCGCCGCAGACTCGACATTCTGACGGAGAGTTTGGCACAGACTGCAGTGAAAGAAGATAGTGGCATGGCGAGCAGAACCACCGCATGAACGAATGCTTTAAAGGGGGGACGAGTGTGGTGTGGTCTACTTATATCCATATAAGTAGTATATGGTGTGGGTCAGACATAGAATGTATTTTGGCAGAAGACCGATGAGGAAAGAACTGAAATGAAGCGCAATCGTTTGGAAAATGCATGAGCAATGAAATTAGAGAAGAAACAGAGAAGATTGAAACAATTGGTTGTTAATTTGCAAATTGACTGTTCATTGTTTGGTTATCAGAATTTACTGAGATAGTCTGTAATTTTTGCTTAAATACATTCGATTGTCCCCAACTAGTGTTTTGTTCACTACACCAGGTGGTGATCTAAAGCTATGTCAGCTCCTCTCCTGGTTCTCACTTCTTCTACTGACCTTCTGAACATTTTAGTGATGCGAATATGATCAATCTGGTTCTTTGTTGTGTAATGCAGTGAGATCCATGCAGCTTTGTGTATATGTTCGTGGGAGGAGTTTGTACCACCTATAACCACTTTGTTGAAAACACATAAATTTGCAAATCTGTCATCATTCTCGTTCCCTTCTTCTGGCCTATTTCGTCCCAAGATATCTTCATACCCAATGCTGTCCATTCCGACTTTGGCGTTGGAGTCTTCCATTATGATGGTTATGTCCTTTCCTGAGTACTTCACTTTGATTGATTACAGCCTCTCGTAAAATTAATCTTTAACGTCGAAGTTTCTACCATTGGTGAAGGCATAATATTAAATAACATTCATTGTGATCCCCTCCTTCATCGTTTTGAAGGATGCTTTGATAAATGTAGATCCATGAGATTCCTATCACATCAGTGTTTTTTCGTGCTTCTTTGGACAGCATCAGTGCAACTCATTGTGTGTACGAATCATTTTCTTCTTCATGACCAAGATGCTACAGCGTATCTACTGAATGTAATCTATTCTATCCAGTTTGCGTCAAATGGGTTTCACTTACTGTCAAAACTGTCAAGTTGTATATCTTCATTTCCACAGCTTTTTGACTGGTCCTCCCCGTCCCCTTCATTGTCCGGAAACTCCATTTACCAATAATAATGGTTGCTTTGGTTGTTAGAAGGGTCAGTGGCCTCTTGATTTCAGAAGAATTTCGACTTTCACAATGAGGCCTCATAATTCTTGTAAATGGAGATCCTTCAACCCCCAGATCAGAGTTTGGATGGTACAAATTGTTTTTACTGGTTAGAGTTTTTTTTGGCAGTTTTACTTTCTTCTGGGCGGGATTACTGATCACATATCCAACTCGCCTTTCTTTATTCGGGTTTAGGATTGGCAATAACCCTAGGAGAGCTACACAGAAGGAGGAGGAGGTTTATACAAAATTCTTAAATTGTTTTAGTTAAAGACATTTGTTAATTTTATTGTAAAAAAATAAATAAATAATGAAAAATTTTATTATTCATTTCACAGATTAATTTATGAAAGATTTTTTGGTGGTGTTGTTACATTCACTCGTAATCAATATCTTAAGATTAATGGTTTTTCAAATTTATATGAAGGATGGGGTGGTGAAGATGATGATCTTTTATTACGTGTTGAACAATCTGGATATAATTTAAGCCGAATCAATGTATTAACTGGTCGTTATTATGCATTAAGTCATAATACAGATAAATTGAATGAAAAGAATCCAGAACGGTTCGTTGTTAATCAATTATGTATATATGCATACCATATTCTCTAAGTCATATTTAAAACAAGCAGAGTGAAAACTTGTTTGAATAATATTTTTCTTATAAATTAATATTTGTGTGATAGTTTAAATCGTAAGACTGTGGTGTGGGCTACTTATATCCACATAAGTAGTATATGGTGATAGTCAGACATAGAATGTATTTTGGCAGAAGATCGATAAGGAATGAACAGGAATGAAGCACAATCGATATGAAAATGCATGAACAATGAAATCAGAGAAGACGAACTGATATTTGCAGAAGGAACAGATAAGATTGAGACAATTGATTGTTATTCTGCAAATTAACTATTTACTGTAGGGTTATCAGAATTTACTTAGACAGTCTGTAATTCGATTGTCCCCAGTCGTGTTCTTGTTCACTACAAGACGACATCGAATGTAATAAATAGGATTTAGCAGTATCATGGATATTCATTAGGTGTTCTATTGACTGTCATTCATCAGCAAGTTTAGTCATAATCAATTATGTTTAATATTATTATTAATTTATTGTACGTTATAATTGTTTTTAGTCTAATGTTTATGAGATTAGCTTTTTATCTAGACTTTATAGAAGCACTATAGTCAGTGTGATATATAGTGTTTCAGATTTAGTGAATGGATTCTCTTAGGCTACAAAATCATCGGTTGCTAAAGTCAATAAGTGATTGATATGATTTGTAATCAATCACAGTAACACAGATACAATCCTTGCTCTTCTTTTCCTAAATACTGCATAGTTCGTTACTCAATGTAAGTCATTATCTCTTCAGTTAAATAGTTAGTGTTATCATGATTCACTGATTTATAATTTAACTTTAATGTATTTGTTTTCTAACTGCATCCATTTTTGCTATGATTACGTATTAAATTACTTAAAGTATACACCTTATTCTACATATTCCATTTGAATTGATCTTACTTGGCATTAACATATATATATCTAAACAGCAAAATATTTGACATATAAACAGCATCGCTTACATGTAAAATGAGAAACTATAATTTTGTAGAGCCTAAATTTAGAAGTAATGTCAAGTAAGGTTTTGATTTATGATAGATTGAATAGCATGATTCCAATATTTTTTTTTACTTTATTGATACATTTTTGGTTAACTACTCGAATTTCACTGGTTATATAGATGCGAAAATCACTAGTTATGTCTAAGTTGACTATGTGAATCGAAAAACTTGTTAAGTTAAAAAAAAGTAGTGATTTTTCGCCTTCCAGTTCACTAATAAGGTTTCACTGGTAAGAGACAATAACGCAGTTATATATTTTAAATGAAGATTGGTTACTTCTCAGGAATTAATTATCAGGGGTTACCATAATGACTAAGATTTAAAGATTATGATTAGTTAAGCTCATCTATCTTATTGTATGTAGTTTTCAACAATTAACATTTTAACATGATAACTTTAATAATTAACTTACGTTTTTGTTTTTAACAAAATTCCCAATATTCAAATGCATTTAGTTTCAAGTTGTTAAAAACTTCAGAGAGTCGATTTAAAAGTGATGGACTGAACAGCTTGAAGTATACTGTTACTCAGTCGAAATCAATGCACAATGGTCTAATTTATTGGATTTCCATTGATATACATCCTAACAAGTAGTAATAATTTAATGTACAAGTAAGTTGTGTCTAAGCTTTCATAAACATGATATGTTTTATTGTTTGGAGAATATTTTAATTATATCACTTTTGAATCTCTTTTAAATTAATACTCTATTTCTCCTTATAAGTTATTATAAGGAAATCAAAAAGAGCATTGGAGAGAAAAGCAAATCTTTGTTTCAAAAATAAAGTGGTTGAAAGCAAATGGAAAAAATGAGATATTTATTAATCGAAGTAAGAACAAACTGGAGGATAAGCAAAGATGGATAGTGGCTAGCCGTGAAATCCAGGAAGCGCGTTTCGTCCTATTTGGGACTCGTCAACTGGATGTACCTGCATCCCAGAGTTGATTTTCACTCTAAGACTCGAACCCAGTACCTTTCGCTTCAAACGCCATTGCGTTATCCACTCAGCTACTGAGTCCTGATAGCCACTTGCTTGTGCGATGGGGTGAAGATTAAATTCATTTATTATTATTTGTTTGAATCTTCCTATGGATGTCTAGGACTGCAGTTGAACATCAATTCTGGGATGCAGATACATCCAGCTGACGAGTCTCAAATAGGACGAAACGTGCATCCTGGATTCCACTGCTACCCGCTATCCATTTTTGCTTATAATGCTTGTATATTAGGCTATATCGGGGCTATACGCACAGTATGCACATATGCCAATTAGAGACTGACCAGTTGCAGTCCTGAAAACATCAATGGGGAGATCCAAACAAACAATACTAAGTAAGATTTAAAATGAATTGTTTGCTTTATGTTAACTTTAGTCGGTATTTCATTGAACTTGTTTTGATGGTTCTTGGGAATAATTAGAATGGAATAGATAATTATTCTTTCAAATAAGAGGATGAGAATGAAAGTATATATAGTTTTTTGTAAGATTAACTAATTTAATTGATCTTAATGAGTGGAATATTTTTTTATGGAACTTGCTGATATATTATTTTCACTTCAAATAAATGAGACCGTTTTTTTCCTACTGTTTTCATATTAAAACCTGATTATTGTATCGGTTTTTGGAAGGTATCTATGTAAGATACACTTTGAATTAACAGCTAATAAACAGGTCATCGGATTCATAAATAAAAGTTGTCTTTTATGATATTCAATGAAATGAAAATAAACAGTTCAGCTTCACATATTATTGCTATCATCTAGTACATTGACATTCTCTGTAATGTTAGCTATTTATCACTTTATAGTTAATCTTATTTTGGATTATAAATTTAAAACTGTCTAGCGATTTGAGAATTCAAAATAAATAACTATGCTTAAGTCTATACGAATATTCGTCAATATTAGAACGAATAGTTTGAAAAAAATTGGGCGCCGAGTATAGAGAAGTCATTATATGTAAAAATTATATTTAAAATAATCCTAGCGATTGAAATTTAAATAGTTCCAATCGCTGGCATAAAGGGAACATGACAGTTATTATGAACAAATTAGACTACGAGAAAAGAGCCAGGAAATATCTACAAGAGGAAACAGAAAGTAGGACAACGCTTAATAAACTTAAGGCTGAAACCAGTAAAATCTTACAGTCGATAAAGGTCAAACTAAGACCGTCATTATGGTTCTCATTATATCTAAAGAGTTGTATCCCTTGTAGATTCTACGAACTTCCAAAGATTCAAAAGAATAATACTCCACTAAAACCCATGGTTAATTTTACGAACTCACCGACATACAATCTAGCGAATTACTTAGTTAGGATACTTAAACCATACGACAAATTAATTAATCATGGGATTAAAAACTCTATGGAATTCAAGTATAATATTGACACCATCTATATAGAAGAGGAAGAAATGATGGCAAGTTTTGATTTATCTTCTTTCTTTACTAATGTATCCATCAATAGAGGATTGGATATTACTTATGATTGTTTAGAATCTGATTCAGGTTTGAATTTACGATGCCCATTAGATCCTTTGACTTTATGAAGTGCTTGGTGACCTTTACAAGCAGAAAGAAGTTGTAGCAATGGGTTCACCAGCTTCTCCGATTGTAGCAAATTTATTTATGCATTCCCTAGAAACCAGTGAGATCACAAGATGTGTACGTCCACCAAAAGTCTATTTACAGTATGTAGATGACATTTTTATTATCATTGAATGGAATGGTTTAGAAAGATTGCTTGAAAATATAAACAGCATTTCGAAGACCATTAAGCTAACAAAGGAAAGAGAATCCAGTGACCACAAACTAGCGTTTCCCGATTGTTTGGTTGAACGAAAACATAATAATAAGTTGAAAATAAATGTATTCAGGAAATCAACACATTCTGATAGATACTTAGATTATGGTTCGACTCATGCGTTTTTACGAAAGTCACAGTGGTAAAAAGTTTAATTAACAGAAGTAATAATCTCGTTACAGATAAGGAAGACCAACAGGTTGAATTGAATAGAGTTTTGTCTACACTCAGGGATATCAACTACCCCAAAGAGTTTTTAAAAAAAATTATTAGAAATGAAAGAAAAAACCAAAGCAGAATGTATGCCGAAAGATTGGTAGTCCACAGTGGTCATCCCATACCATAGGAAAACATCGGAAGAAATCAAGATGATTGTAAACAATCATGATATAAAAGTGTGCTTTCGAGCTTGTGATACTTTAAGATCAGCATTAGTGAGAATTAAGGATAGGTTCCTAAGGGAAAAACAACGGAATGTTGTCTATGAGATCAACTACCATGATTGTAATACAGCTTATATGAGAGAAACTTCTAGACAATTGAATGTGAGGTTGAAGAAACACAAACAACGTTTGAAAAATGGTCCTGAATCCTCAGTTGATCTAAAGAAACTTGAGAATAGGTCAGTGATAGCGTTACATGCATTGGAAACAGTATACAAGATCAATTTTGAAGGGACCGAAACACTTCAGAAATGTTTTAAAGTACATAAAATAAAACTGACAGCAGAAGCTCTCTATATATGGGCGAGCAAGAACAGTCTGAACAGAAATGATAGTATTCAACTAGCAACTGTTCGGTAAATATTCGTTAACAAGTAATTGGACCCATTCTCTATTCTAACCTGTTTATTTTACATGCATCGTTATTCTGACTGAACTTAATGTTGGTTATTTGAGCAACACAATTATGTGTTTGATGATTCTCATTTTACATGTACGTCGATGATTCAGAAGCAATTTTTCAAATTTCAACTTCCACTTCTACTTTTTCCTTCATATAAAAAAAAATTAACACCGAATATCAACTATTAATAAATCAATCTTACACAAACATACACACAATTCATTCAGTCATTTATTTTCACATCGTGAAGTTTTCATATGATTCCCATTTAACTGACTCATGTTATCCTATTTACTAAAGTCAACGTCTAAGTATGATTGGATTAGCACAGTTTAGATTTGATTTGTTTTGATTATCGAACGGTATATATTTCCTTGGTTTTGATTATTACTCTGAAGAAGTCCTGACAAGTTCACTGGATGAAACGTTGGAATTATTTAAATTCCAATCGCTGAGATTATTTCAAATATAATTTTCACATATAATGACTAAGTCTCTGATTTGAACTAATCAACGATAAATGAGACGTTGAAATTGAATTTTTGATTGATGAGATATATTCGAGCTGAAAGCCCCCCTAATAGTATCCGAGATCAACTCAACTGATTGAAATGTAGATACTGACAAAATGAACATACTTCCCACAACCTACTTACTTTGTGAAGAACAACGACTACAGTTTTCTTTTGAAACGAAGCGAATATTTACATAGCGCTGTTAACTAGTTTGTAATGATAAAGCTCTCTATTATTAGTACAACACGGGCTAATATCAATTTCACAAAACGATTTTCTTTTCAATAGTGATCTAGTAATAAGCTACATAAATAACTTCTTGTCATGTATATATACATTCAGTGTATGTATTGTTATTTCTATACATTAGACATATAATTTAATGTCATTGTACTTCTTTGACATTTTAAATTTGTAATAAAAACTTCCTAACCAAATAACTTCTGTTTGCTTAAAAAGATACTAAGTATTTTAATGAAGTCTACGGAAAACGAGTACACAGTTAAATAATTCAAGTGTACTGAGTAGAGAAATTTTGACATTTTATTTCTTTTATGCGTCAAACAGAATATTCTCATATGTTGTATTTCGCCTTCATTGAGACAAATAATAAATGGACAATTCTACTGAAACAAAATACTTTAGACAAGTAAGAATATGCTATTTCAATAAAACCTTTCTTTTCACAAAACACAAAGTTAATTACATGACTAATGTCCACTGACATTGACGATATTTGTCTCGAATGATTTTGTAATGTCTTTCAATGCTTCATTTCCTCCTAACTGATATTCACTTTCCAGTTGAGGTTAATTTTGTCGACTATAAAAGCTCTTTTCTCATTCGTGAACCTTATTTGAATCTTCATACTCCTAGAAGTCTTTGGTATCAAACTTATTTAAATAATGGGGCGGAAACCTGGAGAACAACGTAGGCCACCATTCAGAAGATACAGGTGTTTATCAACAGTTGTCTACGCAAAATACTTCGGATCCGTTGACCAGACTCTATCAGCAACAACCTACTGTGGGAGAGAACAAACCAGATTCCAGTGGAGGAAGAAATCAGGAAGAAGCGCTTGAAGTGGTTAGGACACACATTGAGGATATCACCCATATGCGTCACAAGACAAGCCCTCACGTGGGATCCTGAAGGTCAAAGGAGGAGAGGAAGATCAAAGAACACATTGCGCCGAGAAATGGAGACAGACATGAGAAGAATGAAAAAAGGTTGGGCAGAACTAGAAAGGAAGGCCTAGGACAGAGTGGGTTGGAGAATGCTGGTCGGCGGCCTATCCTCCATTGGGGTAACAGGCGTAAGTAAGTAAGCTATTGAAATAAAAGATAGACTATTAGAATATATTGCTAGATTTTAACAGCATTCTAAGGGAGATATCATGTTAATTGCATGTAAATCTAGGATTGAATATTTTAGTGGAACAATAATGGACAACATATTTCATGAGATCCGTATTACAAGACTCAAATGTATATCGTTATATCCTATTTGAGGTCTTGAATGCATACATCTAAGATGCTTCATAGTAGGAAGCCATAACTTTCTAGTACTAATCTTGTTTTGCTTTGTATTTATAGATTTGTTAAGACTTTTATACATTTTTGTTTTTCTACATCTGTTTTTGGTTGCAAATGTGAATGCAGGTATCGGCAAAACAAGGGCAGCATCCTTACAATCGAAGAACATGTGCAACTCAGACAACTGTCAGTCAACACCGAAGTCTCACTCTTCAATGCAAACGTCAAATCAATTCTATTGTACGAAGCTGAAACTTGGAGAACTACTACAACTATTATCAACAAATTTTAAGTATTTGTAAACAGTTATCTACTCAAGATACCCACTGTCCGATTGTCGTATGCCATCAGCGAAAAGTTACTGTGAGAGAGAACGAACTAAACCTCATCTGGAGAGGAAATTAGGAGAAGACTCTGGAGGAGGATAGGATATCCACCATCAAACTGCATCACGATGCAATCCTTAACTCGGAATTGTGAAGGGAAGAGGAATAAAGGAAGACCAGAGAACAGATTGCGTCGGGAATCGGAGGGAGATATGAAAAGAATGAAAAGAAACTGGAAACAACTGGAGATGTGAGTCCAGGACAGAGTTAGGTGGAGAATGCTGGTAGGCGTCTTAAACTCTTTCACGAGGGTTATAGGTTTAAGATTGCGAACCATATGATTTGCCGCTAACATATTATTTCTAACTGCATTATAACATGAGTTAAAGCTGCCAAGGTTTAAAGATATTTTCCCATCTGCTCATCTTTTGTCTAATTCCATGATGGTCCTTGGATAGTGCAATATCTTCAGGAAGAACGCTGTAATAAGGCCAGTAAATTATTCAACAATTCTAGACGATTATAACCATAATAAAAACACAAATTTGCCAAGCACTTATCATTGATTGTCAATAAATTGAATGTTAAAGACAATTTCATAGTTGTGTTCTATAATTTCAGGCATTTTTCATCAAAAGAATGTAATTTTTGTAGAGCGATACGTCTTACTTTATCCTTGACACTCTCTACATACCCTTCCACGTATTACATATAAGTAAGAATTGATCCGATAAGTTATATTGAAAAGTAAATTACTGCTGTGATAACAGTGAAACTACAAAATGAATTCGTCATTCAATATTTACATTTTCAAAGCTTATTTGGTTAAAGTAAACTTTTAATTCAAAACGAAAACTGCATTTTATGGAGTTTGTAACGTAAACCTATATTCAGTTAATAATCTATCTGTAATCACATGAGTGATAAATAACTGAAAAATTAAACATAAAATTTTCTGAACAATATAATTCGACATAAAGTAGTTGAACCGATTGTCTTATGTGTAACACACCTGTGGTGTGTGAGTTAATCAATTCTCCATTTTCTGACAGGAAGTATGAGATCAAGTAGAAGATTATTAAGTGTAGATTTTAGTTGTGCATTTCAATATAAGTAATGTAAATATCAACCTATCAACCGTCATATGTTAATCCATAAACATTTTACGAATCGTAAAAGCTGCAGTCCATTGTTAACCTATACTGTTGAATGTGGTTTTACCAACGCGAATGACCTACCGTTCCCATCGTTTACATTGACTGGTTATTCAAGACACACTTGTGGGTACTACTTAAATCAATCGTAAACGTATACACCGTATTATACATTTCATATCCTTACTTACTTACTTACGCCTGTTACTCCCAATGGAGCACTTCATATCCATAATACACAATCCCACTTTCCTTATAGTATAAGTCTTCTACTTAAATATCGTGGTCTAGCTTCGATTGACTCATTATTTCAACCATAAAATTACTAAAATCTCCACAAAAACCCCCTATTGATATCAAGGACGTATTGGATTATCTTCGAGATAATCCCTTAGGCTTCACATATCAATTATCCTAATAACCTCTATAAAATAAATACTACAAATGTGTAAATTTCAGAAGACAATACGAAGCGTCGACTACAGGTTATTATTGAACAGCGTGAATCACTAAGCCAGAAGCAAACAAAATGAATTCGATTAGTAGTTTAGGCAACTAAATTTTAAGTAAGAAAAAGGGGTATGTGCATAGGCTGTCCATATGTGATCAAGCATATACGTCCAACAGACATGATAGTAACAATACTAATACTGAGTTATCAAATTGTTACTGTTTCCAACACCAGTCTGCCAAATAAGTTAATTGAAGGGCTTGACAAACTGAACGTTAACAGATTTTAAATGCAGTAGTGGTGCTACAAGTGTCTGTAGTGTCGGTTGATAGGTTAAATTAATATACCTTATTCTAGCTTCTGGACAAGCCAATTTATCTACCCATCATGAGTCACGTTTTGACCTTGTTAATTATTTACTTATCTACCTTATTTTTATATGAGCGTATGTATCTGTATATACAATACTTTCCCTATTCATCACATTTCTATAATTTATTTTCATCTGATATAGATATCGATTAACGCTTGATTAAAGCGATTTGGCTTACTCGCCATCTTCAATGCGTGTCATTTCTGCTTCTCGATCTTCAATTCGCTTCAGCCCTCTGATTTCCTGTCCAGATCAATGAATGTGCAAAATATATGTATTCGAAATCCATTCTCGTATTTGACTTATTTAACTCCGTTATTCCTCAACGCGGATTCAGTCATGTATTTATTGTAACATGTATATTCAGCGATTTTTTGTAACGACAAAATAAATACCACATATTTTCCCTAATTGTCATACTTTATATTTAACCACATTTATATTCAATATCTATTGTTTCTCTGTATCAATGGTAAAGAAACGAATATATTTGTTTGGTTATATCTAACATACACTACACTACCACGGTTCTTAGAATGTAAACGCTCTCTCCGCCGTCCATTCTTCTGCGTTATTGGTCACGGCCCTTGATTGAAGATTATAATAGTATTATAGCATCCCTTTAGGCCTTCCCACACTACTTTGGAGCTTCTGTCCGAATCGCTATTAAATAATACTACAGGATTTAATCTTCTTCATTTTGCCGCTGGTGCCATCACGTGCAGAGGAACTTTTGCTAATCAAGTAAACTAATTTGTGGTTGTTATCTCAGAGAGCAGCTTACAAGTAACATTCATTTCATAACAACTGCTACTATTTTCTTGTTCAATATACTGTTTTATATTTTGACTGTAATTTGTTACCTTTTGCGTTACTCATAGACATACGCTTGGGTTTGTAGTGTTAATTCTCTTGGTACATTGTTAGTGACGTTGCGTATTGTTATATTTTGGCTAAGCTCTTTTCCTGGGATCCACCACATATTACATACGAGGATAGACATGATTTATGTTTTGACAACAATCATTCATATGATCTAATTGGAATAGGATTCTAGCCCCCTACATGTCCTTGAATCACTGATCATGTCTAGCGAAACCACTGAGTGATCAATGTGGCTGTAGTCTCAGACAAAATAAACAGGTCGGTTGACGAAGCTACGAGCTTATGTCGATTAACGTGGTTGATACGTGTTGCTCAAGCCTTCCCACCTACTACGATGACATGCGCTGCCAGTCGGCGTAGTATTTCAAAAGAATACCAGAGCGACCAAAGCAACACAAGATATTAGTCCACGAACTTATAGGCTACCACCCTGAGCCACATAAGTGGGGAGTAATGCTATAATTATAAATTACTATTTTACATATAGGTTAACATGGGGACATACATCGTCTAGTACTGTAACACGCCTACATGGGTTATTCTGGCTTTTGAGCAGACCAATTAATTAATCTGTTTCGAGTCTATATTTATATTATATATATATATATTTCGACCTTGTCAATTATTCGCTTATAACCTCGACTGTCCTTATATGAGCATACTTTTTGCTTACCACTTACTCTGATCATAACCCATTTTTAGCTTATTTTTTCTGCCTGAGTACAAACGGCGAGTCTTGCTTTATCAAATCGAGTTGAGACCCTTGCCTTCTACATTTCGTTTCTCCCGTTGTCTATCTGCGGTAACGACTGCATGAAATATACATATCAAAAGCCCTTCTCGTGCTTCACTTATTCCGTTAATCACAAATGCGAATTAAGACAGTAAATATAAAAGAGAGCTGGTGGGATATCCATTTGGTTGTAATCATATCATACGATCAAATCGGAGTCAGGTAACGGAGTCACGATACGGAAACTGACCGTAGTAACACAGTTGCATTCATTATTTATCTTATAAGCTTTTAGTCTGATGCATACAACCACTGCCAGGGAAGTCCCACTCATTGTCTTCTCGCAGCTGGGGTGTTGTTTACAAAATTGAGAGGACGAAAAGCGAATGTCCAGCGCTTTAACCGGGTTGGTGGATATGGAGGGTCCAGTTAAGGGCGTTGGAAAATCCTGATTCCAAATCATTGGTGCACATGAACTCCAGGATCCTAAGGAAACAAACCATGGGACTGCTTCTTCTTACGTTGCTCCACTGTCTTGCGGGCTAGACCTTCAAATCAAAGGCTCGAGGCGTGGCCCCCTAAGAAAACCATCTGCCTCAGGTTGAGGATCCTGGCAGAACCCCAACCCCCACACAGATCAGATGATTTGTGTGGCACATATCTATTTGGTGCCTCCTTATACTGATGTTTATGTGTTTAAATAAATAGTGTCATTTTATTACTTTTCAATTTTTTAGTCAAGTTCCTTCGTATTAATTATATTTTCATATTTCGCTTTCTAATGAAATGGATATTATTATTACTTATACTCTACTTTTCCCTATCTTGTTAATTTAAGAGGTGCGGCAACTCTGATCAATACATACTTGTACTATCCAACTGCTTGAAACCAACCGACTGAAAAATCAAGTAAAGATAGGAAGTAGTATTAACTTAAATTCTTTGAAAAAAAATCATATCTGGCAATATGAAATTAGATAGAAAAAAAAGCAACCGGTATAGTGGTCAAATGGACTCAGGAATATATAATAAAAGGCGATTAGAAAAGTATGGAGTAAAAAAATAGAGATATTCTTTCATTTGATAATATGGATACATCTGTTAATGATTTAAACACAAAAAAGAACGTATTTACTTTGTTAGAAATCAGTGTACTACTTGTTACACGTGAACAGGATTAGAATTTCTAAAATATTCTTAACAGCTTATGTTACTAGATGATTTGTATGTCGTTGTTCTAGGTTTTTCTATAGGTTGAATGGAAATTACTTTGGAAATGGTAACCTACTAGAGCACTATGCCCAACATTTTCAACTGAAGATTTATTATAAATCCTTTTATTACTCGTTCTGTTTTCTCTTTTTTCTCGACAGCCACGAGGAAATATTACATTAAATGTTGAATGACTCTGTTTACCAACTAGATTTGTATTGTTTCGATCACATAGGTTAGGAATCGTAGGCACCGTTTTAGGGACATAATTGCTTTCTAATTCGTGGATGCTATAAAATGAATCTGAAGATGATGGAAGACTGATTTCAATCTTATCACAAAGATCAATAAAAGTTGTTAAAGTATTTATCACTTTGGTTAGCCTAGATGTTGCATCGGAATTTCTTTCTTTAATAAGGAGAAGTTTCGGAAGCCATACTCTAATGACTGAATAGCGTCTGCTGGAGGGCTCTAAAGAATCTAACTGAGTAGCTAAAAAATGTACCAGCTTTCCAGAGGGAAACAGTATCCAAGGCTGTGCAAAAGTGAAGTAATTTGACTGTTTATTCTCTGGTACAAGACAGTTGAGAGTTGTAATCACACCTTCGAGACTGTTAAAAGTTGACTGTATAGCATTAAAGCTGTGTACAACATCCGCTCTGTAACTAGTAGTTTTGCTACCCGAAATCAATAACTGATCGGGCATCGTGCTTAAATTATTATAAAATTCACACAATTCACTAATAGATGAGCCATCGTTGTATATATTTGCGACAGCACAGGAAGCTACAGCAAGTCCAACAGACGACTCACTAAACACAGAAGGGATCTCAATAGAAGTATTTTTTAATTGTTGAAACCAAAATGATAAAACAACTGCCAAACTGTAAAGGAAATTAGGGATTAAATTGTTTTCCGGTAGTTTGGCAAAATTCAGATTATCTTTAATAACTTCATCTGTGCTAACTTTGCTGAAATCTAAAGGAATTTGTTTGACTGAGATTCGAAACATCACTAGTTTATCATTTCGTCTCGCATATTCAATAACATCAGGATTTAATCCAACAAGTTTATTTTCCATACTTAAACTGCTTTCCAACGATACATAAATTTGATAATCTAATCTTCGAATTAAGAGAGATGTTTCATACACTGACAATGGACATTTTGGATCTTCAACTACGGTCTTGAGGAAAACACCTAGAGATGAATAGATAGATGGATTTGGAAATACTGTTCCCTTCCTGAAATTATAAAGAAGACGAGGAGGCCACCCATTTGTGTAATCTTCATGCCATAAGTATGCTACATTGGTACCTTTTAGTGAATCAATCACATCCTCAACACTTCCATTGGATCTGAACGCCGATTTAATAGTTGAAGTATCATTAAAGTAACTTTCATCACTTAATAGACTCATAACATTTTTAGTTTCTTCGAGAGGGCAAACAAAACGAGAAATGCCATGTATCATATCGTTTATTATAGAAGTGCGCTGTTCAACTGGATAACAGTTAATAACATCTTCTAGCGGCTTAATTGAATTTGAATCGAACTGTGAAAACCACTCAAGGAGTACAGATAATCGACGTTGTGCGTATTTTATTGTTGAATTGTTTGTTTGTAATTTTTCTTGTAATTCTAATGGAAGTCTCACATTAGAAATAACATCTGTACCAAGTAACACAGCTAAAAAAGGCAAATGAAAATCTGAAGATTTCGCCAAAATTGAAAGTTTAGGAATAAATTTGTGAAACAGCATCGCTTTTTCACCATTATTTTTACTGGAGTCATTTAACAGACTCAAATTTAAATTGGCCAGATGAAGTGGAAGAAATGTCGGACTCAAATATGGTTGGGAAATTAAATTATTAAGAATATTTTGTCTCTTCGACATAAGTATATAATAATCAGATGATAAACCAATAACTGGACATTGTAAAATTATAGCAATAGCGGTACAAACAGTTGCAGGAAAAGATTTAACTCTAATGCACTTGAATTGGAACTCATTCAAAGCATACATAAATACTTTTCTGGCTGAAAAACTGCGTGCTATAGGGACTTTATCCGGTGCATTTAATTTTAAGGCTGTGATATGTTGTGACAACAGGTTAAATTCTATCCTTTGTTTATACTTTAATTGTCTGTTCTGTTAGTAAGAAATGAATAGCAAATAGAATTATTTATATGATTAAAAATAACTAGAATTTTTTTCATTTTATCAATAATCTTTTTAAAAAATCTCATTCTCGTTGAAAAGACCTTTTTACCCGTTGTCGGCTAAACATTATGTAGTATGATAAGACAGTATGTTTAAATAACAAGTAGACACAGTTTGAATTGATTCCTTATGATCAAGGAAATGCAACTTCCAATAATTTTCTCATGAAAAGATTAATTTTTCCGCCATACAATATAGAAAGTCTTTGAAATAACTTCACTTCATACAACACTAGCCGTAAGCCTTAGTTTAGCAACTACATAAGATATTTCAATTTATCTTTCAAGGACTAGCGTTTTTTTCGTACTAATTAAGAGTTTGAATGTAAATTTATGCTGAAAGTGACTTTTTGTCACGAAGTTATATAAGCTGGAGAACTATTGAAAACGATAAAGCACTGATCAGCTTATTTTATCAATTCTGGGCATTCCTCAACAGTTACTATCTACGATCACACGATGCATAGAGCCGAATACCTCATGGTGGTTAGAATATCTTTAGACCACACAATAACAATGAAATGAATTCAAATTCCTAACTTCAGTCAATTTGCGATGTAATGCAACTGCAATCCAATGCTGTCGGTCAATTACTGTCTCGTTTACGACAAGGTCCAACTTCACAAACCCCATCCATAAAGTACTTTTGATTAATTATCACTACTACGGGTATTATTATCGTTATTGCTTTTATTAATATAAGTTTTAAGATTACCACCTGCCTCTCACTACACACTACAATCCAAAATGATCGTAGCCCACTAATATCCATTGTCCATTACGAACTAAAAGTCAATTACTTATGAACAGATAATGGGTCTTTTTAAAATGACAATATTTAGCAGAAGATATCAAAAAATTATAGACTAAGAAGACATTATAAAACAAGTCTGAATTTAACTCCCCCAATTTAGGAAGTGATATTGTATCATAAACCATAAAAACCAAAAGACTGTGAATAAAATGAATGACACCAAACAACTTGAATCTTCTAGATAGTTAGTTCTGTTTTCCGCTCTAAATAACAGATTCGTAGATGCTTCTAATGGCTTTGTCATTTTCATTCTAAATACTTACTTACTAACTCATGTTAACCCTCATGAAGGAGCTTAAGACGCTCACCAGCATTCTCCACCTAACTCTGTCCTGGACTCATATCTCCAGTTGTTTCCAGTTTCTCCTCATTCCATTCATATCTCCCTCCGATTCCCGACGCAATCTGTTCTCTGGTCTTCCTTTATTACTCTTCCCTTCACAATTCCGAGTTAAGGATTGCATCGTGATGCAGTTTGATGATTCCCGCAATGGATGTCCTATTCTCCTCCAGAGTATTTTCCTAATTTTCACTTCAGATGAGGTTTCGTTTGTTTGCATTGAAGAGTGAGACTTCGGTGTTGACTGACAGTTGTGAAAGTGAAAAGTCACATGTACGGTTTCTGACTGGCTGATTACTACACTGCTACTATGTTTATTAGCATCCCAGGATTTTCGGGAAAACCAAAGGACTTTTAAAATACTATAAAAGCCCTGTATTTTCTGTACATAAATGAACCTTTGGAGTATAGTGCTTCTCACATATTTTGCGCCTTTTCTCTCGTGTTCAAGTCACTGTGTAGACTTAGCTTGGGGTTACGAGACTAGCTTAGGATCAGAGTATAGCGTTCAATTAGCAAGACTTATCACATCTGTAAAGTCCAAATTGTCTAGTCACATCCAAGCTGTTCATTGTATTCCATGCTTCACCTGAAATGTGGAGGTCCTCATAATCCAGTCGATTATCAGAAGAAAAAGAAAGGGAGAGTAGACAGTCTTGTCTGACACCGGTCCTCACTTGCAATGCATATCAGCTATCCTCCATGCACGACTCCACAGTGTAGTCCGTCGTACGAATTTCGTGTGATGTCTACAATATTCTCAGGTACACCGTAGTGTCGAATAAAGGTCTATAAAATTCTCCTGTTAAGAAAGATTTATCGGGAGAGACCAAAGAAGACTGATTTACAGTCAAGTTAATTCGGTTATATATATATAACCAATGGCCATTAATTTTAGAATTTTACCAACTGGCTAATCATCACTAAGCACGAAATTACTGTTAAATAACCAATACATGGAAAACTGATTGACAGTCAAATAACTGATTACAATTGGAAATACACTGAAAGTTATTGAATAGAATTTACTCTAGTTCAACGAGAATGCATTGAAATTGACTGAAAAAAAGCCTTACATAGACATACGAAATCAAGATTAGTTTCCTTCTTTATACACCGTATTTCGGGACATAACGAGCTCCCAATCATACATACTATGCTACCTTTAGGTATGAGATCGTTATACATAAATGTTCCAACTATGGATAGTTTTTTATATACCCAACCAAATCGGAGAGAGAAAATTGGAAGCCTCAAAAAATATATCATTTACTATTATTGTATTCTAACGAAATCTCTTAGATTTAGTGACTATGAAATTATGCTTATGATAAAAAAATTCACACTACTGTTCCTATACAATTCTGAACTTATGGTTTGGATGATTGTTAATTAATCTGATTACTTAATCCTAGGCTACATGGGAGCATCTGACTTTAATACCGGTTAAATTGCTGACGATATACAAAAGCGACCTTAAAAATATTTCTTCCGACTGGTGTTTCGAAGAAGTTACATGAGGATTGACCAAGATAGCTTGAAACTCCTGACTGTAATTTAGGAAAGGGACAGTTGATGGGTTTTAGCAAAACAAACTTGTCAAGTACTTCAGTTTAGGAACACTACACAAATTAAACAAATAAGCGTATTAATCTTGAGATGTTTATCCAGAATGCTAGGGAATGATACGTCTTCACAGCATAAATAAAAGCAATTTGCAACGTGTTTGTAAGTGAGGATTAGGACTAATGTTAACTTTTGTGAAAAAGCCCTTACTTTCATGTCACAGCAACCCCTGAGAATGAAGTACGGCTCCACATTCGAGCATTGCAAATTCAAAAAGAACGAACGCACAGCCATGTAAATCGAAAGATTCTCACCACCATACAGTCCTGTAGAAAACTTATCATGTAGAAAACCAACTAAGTCGTCAGTGTCCACAACGACTTTTGTATCTTTCAGAAAGAAAGGTTCCCATGAAACGAAACTTTCTAAAAGAATTTTATCTAGGCCCAGCACGGTCATTGCCAATTTATAGGGGTTTTGAGCAGAACGATATATAATCTAAAAAAATATTTAAAAAATTAAGTCTTCTGAGTAGAGCCTTGGCTTTATCAAAATACGATGACTTCGACAGTTGTAAAACTTCAGAAAATAAATGATATGCGAAAAGCATTGAAAAATAACTACTAAAATATTACTAGCACACACTAATAAAGATGATAGAAAGGGGATGGGAAAACCATACAGATTTACGTGACTTAATCCAAAAAGGAACTCCGTCTGTAGCTCTTGTAGAGTTACTGCCGGTCTCAAGCCCGGGTAAAAGGGGAGGATCGGGCATGGGGTTAGCGACCCGATCCCGTAGAAAACTAACTAGCTAAAAAACGCTAACCAGAAAAAATAATCCAAACCATTTAAACTCTGCCTTCCGAGTTCAAGAAAGAATTGTGACGCCTCATGATGAAAGGCGAGTTTTTTGGAAGTCACGAGGCCGCTGTGGGATTTAATTTGTCTTACAGATATACTACTAAAACTGTAAACGCGACACTGGCGATCCCAGAGTCTATGTGAAAGCTATAGTCAGAACAAGGACAACTTGACTTTAAACTTTATCTGTTTCTGAACATAAAAACAATTAGATTAGTACAATAATTAAACAATTACAGTCATTAAGTGAAACGCACAAACACACCGACCAGTAATGCGTGTCTTATCGAAATGAATAAAAATTATGAGTCACATCAATATAATAGGATAATAATGTTTTTCAATTGGTAGGTCACATGCAACAGGGATAGTTTACAGACACATCATACCAGATTAACGTGGTGGGAGCTTAAGCAACGATTTGATTGTTTATTTATGGACATAACTAACAGCCGATGCCACTTCTAACAACCAGAGTAACAATTTTTATAGGTACATGGAATGTCTGGACAATGTGGAAGACCGGGAAGATCAGTCAAATAGTAATGGAAATGAGGAGATGCAACTTGGTAGTATGCGGAATCAGCGAAACCCATTGGACCCAAGCTGGACACCAAAGGCTAGATATGGCATAGATGCTTCTGTACTCCGATCACGAAGAGGAAAACGCTCCACACATTCAGGGACTTGCTCTAATGCTGTCCAAAGAAGCACGAAATGCACTTGTATGATGTGAATCTCATGGATTCAAAATAATCAAAGTATCTTTCAAAACAAAGACGGAGGGAATCACTATGAATATAATCCAATGTTATGTATCCACCAATGATAGCAAGGACCACAATATAGGTCAGTTCTATAAGAGGCTGCAATCGATCACAGCGAAGTGCTCAAGAAAGGACCTCACTATCCTGATGGGAGATCTAAACACCGAAGTCGGAATGGATGACACCGGATATGAAGATATAATGGGACGACATGGACTGGGAGAGAGAAACGGAAATGAGGGGAGATTCGTAAATCTATGTGCATTCAACAAATTGGTTATAAGAAGCACAATATTTCTACACAAAGCTACATGAATCTCACCGGACCACACCACAGAGAACCAGATAGATCATATTTGCATCAGTAAAAAGTTCAGAATGTCAATGAAAGACGTGAGAACCAGTAGAGGAGCTGACATAGCTTCAGATCACCACCAAAGGTTGGTTGGCGAGATGCAAATGAAACTAAATAAACACTGGACAACTGGACAAACAGCATTACAAAGGTTCAATACAGCCTTCCTTCGAGATACTAACAAACTCAACGAATTCAAGATAACTCTCAATAACAGGTTCCAAGCTTCACAGGTTCTACTAAAAGAACAAGAAACTACGATGGAGGACAACTGGAAAGGGATCAAAGAAACACTAACTTCAACATGTCAAGAGGTTCCGGACTGCAAGAAATTATCATCATAAGGAATGGATATCTATGGGAACTCTAGACAAGATTCAAGAAAGGAAGAACAAAAAGAAAGCAATTAACAACAGTCGAACACGAGCAGAGAAAGTCAAGGCACAAGCAGAGTACGCAGAAGCAAACAAGCAAGTGGCGAAGAGCATTAGAACTGGCAAGCAAAAATACGTGGGAGAACTAGCAACGACCATGGAAAAAGCTACAAGAGAAGGAAATATGAAACAACCATATGATACAACGAAGAAACTAGTAGGGAGATATAGTAAACCGGAGAAACCGTTCAAGGACAAAGAAGGAAAGACAATCACGGAGATTCAAGAACAGGGAAGAAGATGGGCAGAATTCTTCGAGCAACTGTTGAATAGACTAGCCCCATTGAATCCACCGGACATGGAATCAGCACACACAGACCTACCTAAAGATGTCACTTCACCAACGATGGGAGAAATCAAGATGGCCGTCAGACAAGTGAAGAATGGGGAAGCAGCAGGAATTGACAATATACCAGCTGAAGCACTGAAGTCAGACATTGAAGTAACTGCAAACATGTTTCACTTTCTATTCAAGAAGATTTGGAAGAAGAACAAGTGCCATTGACAAACTGGAAAGAAGGACACCTCATCAAGATACCAAAGAAAGGAGATCTGAGCAAATGTGAGAATTACAGAAGCATCAGTTTGTTATCAGTACCAGGAAAACTTTTCAACAGAGTGTTGCTCAACCGGACGAAAGATTCAGTAGACGTCCGACTTCGAAATCAACAGTCTGGATTCCGTAAGGATCGGTCGTGCACAGATCAAATTGTGACACTACGCATCATCGTTGAACAATCAATTGAGTGGAATTCGTCACTATAAATCAACTTCATTGACTATGAGAAGGCGTTTGACAGTGTCAATAGGAGAACATTATGGAAACTTTTTCGACACCATGAAGTTCCTCAGAAGATTGTCAACATAATCTAGAACTCATACGACAGACTACAGTGCAAAGTCGTGCATGGAGGACAGCTGACGGATGCATTTCCAGTAAGGACCGGAGTCAGACAAGGCTGTCTACTCCCCCCATTCCTCTTCCTTCTGGTGATCGACTGGATTATGAAGCCCCCGAAATCTGACGGGAAGCACAGAATAAAATGGAAATCTCAGAATCAATTAGACGATTTGGACTTCACAGATGACCTAGCCCTCCTATCTCGTACACACGAACAAATACAGACGAAGACAACAGATGTAGCTGCAGTCTTTGCATGAATAGGCCTCAACATACACAAATGAAAAAGCAAGATTCTCAAATACAACATGGAGAACACCAACCCAGTAACACTTTATGGAGAAACTCTGGAAGATGTGGAAACATTCACGTACCTGGGAAGCATCATTGATGAACAAGGAGGATCTGATGCAGATGTGAAGGCGAAGATTGGCAAAGCAAGGACCGCATTTCTACAATTGAAGAACATATAGAACTCAAAACATCTATCAAATAACTTCAAAGTGAGGATCTTCAATACGAACATCCGGAAAGTTAGTCCTACTGTATGGAGCTGAAACGTGGAGAAGTACTACAACCATCGTCAAGAAGGTACAAGTACTTATAAACAGTTGTCTACGCAAAATACTCAACATTCACTGGCCGGATACTATCAGTAACAACCTACTATAAGAAAGGACAAACCGGCTTCCAGCTGAAGAGGGAATTAGGAAAAGACGTTGGAAATGGATCGGACATACATTGAGGAAATCACCAAACTGCATTACGAGGCAAGCCCTTACTTGGAATCCGGAAGGGAAACAGAAAAGAGGAAGGTCAAAGAGCACGTTATGCCGAGAAATAGAAGATATGAAAAAAATGAATAAAAACTGGAAAGGGTTGCCCATGACAGAGTTGGATGGAGAAAACTGGTGTGCGGTCTATGCTCCTTCACAAGGGGTGACAGGCGTAAACAATCAAAATGCTCTGACACAGCCACGCCTATATAGCCTCCGCCAGGGGAGTCCTACTCACTGTCTTCTCGTAGCAGGGGTGTTGTTTACGAAATTGAGAGGACGAAAAGCGAATGTACAGTGTTTTAACCGGGTCGGTGTACACGGAAGGTCCACCTAGGGGAGTTGGAAAACCCTAATTTCAAGCCAATGGTGCACGTAGGCTCCAGTATCCTGAGGGAAAAAATGGCGTTCTTCCGTCATTTCAGGCTACATCTGTATCAGAAGTGATAGAGTTAGAAGTCGCAAGGGCGGAGGCATAATATTATATGTTAGGGACCACTTCCGCATACACTCGATCATATCGGAGGTGCATATAAGTGGTACGTGTGAGGTAGTATATTGTACAATTAGGTCCAGAAACGGGTTAGTGACTATAGGAGGAATATATCGTAATCCGTGTTGTCTCGCTGACGACTTTATCCTAAGACATATCTGTTCTTGGAGTAAGGCAGAATGTTGTCTCATCGTTGGAGACTTCAACGCACCCCATATCAACTGGATAGAGCTCAGAGCTCCATGTGGGGGTTTCGATAGCGTCCTTCTGTCATCAATTATTCAATGTGCACTTGTACAATGTATCGTTAAGCCGACACATATTGACATGGAACATAACCCGTCATTGATAGACCTTATTCTCACACACCACTGTGAAAATGTCGTCGACATTCAACACCTTCCCCCACTGGTGAATAGTGACCATGTCGTACTTTCCTTTAAGTTCCGGATACATGGTATAGAATTTGCATCTGCTCCACCCCGTCCTAATATCTGGAGAGCTAATATTCCGGCAATCAGGGACTATGCTATCTCGGTTGACTGGTCGGTCGATGCTGATGGATCGATCGATGATGCATGGAATAGGTTTAAGTCTACACTCGAATCCGTAACTCAACCGTTTATCCCATGGTCAGCACGTAAGCTATCACATTTCCCTCCATGGATTAATAAGGAAACCCAGAAGTTGTTAAAGCGTAGGAAACGCTTCTGGGAGTTATTCTTGTCAACAGGTCAGGCATCATTTAAGTGCGAATATAAAAAAACCCGGAATATATGTAAAAAGATCATAGCTAAATCCCGTACTGCTTACGAACGACAGTTGGCATACGATAGCTGCACCTGTCCGAAGCGACTGTTTTCGTACGTTAAAAGGCGGACAAAACGTAGTGATGGTATCCCCCCGTTACTGTTAAACGAAAATTCAGATTGACTAGCTGAATCTGATCTAGCGAAAGCTGAGACATTTGCAAACTATTTCAGTGAAGTCTACTCCACATGTAGTGTTACAACTACTTGTCCCATTGACAACGAGATACTAGCCATAGGACCTATACACGTGACCGGGGATATCGTTCTTCCATTGCTAACTAACCTCAAACCTTGTAAGATACCGGGCCCCGATGGGTTACACCCACGTTTGCTGTCATCGCTTGCGGACATTATCTCAAGACCGCTCACGACGCTCTTCAACATGCCCCTTTCAAACGCTCAACTACATGGAGACTGGAAAGACGCCATAGTTAGTCCTATATTTAAGGATGGTCAGAGACGGGTCGTATCTAACTACCGGCCCGTTAGCCTGACCAGCATGGTAGTTAAGCTACTTGAAAAGATAATTCGGGCTAAGCTACTGAATCACATAGATTCGTATAATCTGTTAACTCCCGAGCAACATGGGTTTCGTAACAAGCATTCATGCTTAACTAACTTACACATTGCGAGAGAGGATTGGACAGCAGTCCTAGATAACGACCTGTCTGTCGACGTGATATTCATAGATTTTAGCAAAGTGTTTGACAAGGTTTCACACTTAGGTCTTATGCAGAAGCTCTCGAGCTTTGGAATAACAGGTGCTATACAGGAATGGATAGGAAGCTTCTTATGTGACCGCAGACAGAGAGTAAGGGTCAATGGAACGCTATCCGAATGGAAACCGGTCAAAAGTGGTGTACCCCAAGGCACCATCTTAGGCCCTTTACTTTTCCTTCTGTATGTTAATGAACTACCTTTATTACTTAAGTCGTCGACATTATTGTTTGCGGATGATGTTAAAATTTGGAGAACAATAAGAAGCGAGGCTGATCGTTGTCATCTGCAAGCTGATTTGGACGAATTAGTTGGATGGGCTCATGATTGGGGCCTGTAAGTCAATTCCAGGAAGAGCGTGTTCATGCACATCGGGCACGATATTAGTTACCACTATACCATTAATGGTACATCTCTTCCACGCGTTCAAGAGCAAAAAGACTTAGGAGTAACTGTAAGTCACGACTTGAAAACCACTACGCACTGCAATGCGGTTGCTTCCAAAGATTATCGTGCGCTATGGTCGCTTCGCAGAGCATTTAAATGCTTCGACGAGGATATGTTTCGAATTTTATATCCCACCTATGTAAGGCCACACTTAGAATACTGTATCCAAGCACCTAGCCCATGTCTGATAAAGGATACTAAATCGCTTGAGCGTGTCCAGCGTGTGGGGACAAAATTAGTAAAGGGTCTTTCTAAACTCCCTTACGATGAACGTTTGAAACGTCTAAACCTTTTCCCCTTATCTTATCGTAGGACACGAGGTGACCTTATACTGGCGTTCCGTATCTTTAATTATGATTTGGGTGTTAATATGTCTTATCTTTTTGCTCCCTCCAGCACTAATAATCTCCGAGGTCATAGCAAGAAGGTTCATAAACCGCGATCTAATAAACTAAAGGCAGGGTCCCGTTTTTCTCATCAAGCGGTCAATGACTGGAACGCATTACCAGAACAAGTGGTATCAGCACCATCAGTGAATATTTTCAAGAAGCTAGACCTTCACTGGAGGGAAATCTGTCAGGATTAACACAGGTTCATCAACCTACTATCCTTATTACTGAAGACTGAAGAAGAAACAGAGAACACCTGACCATAGTTTTTTAAATTGCTTAGTGATAAATTTATACCTGATATACCCTCACCACTTTTGTATTTTAAAACAGAGAATTCACGAGGACACTGAGAAAGTTCACAATCCCACAATAAATTGTTTGTCAGATGACTATCGACTTTCCCATCGAACCATCAACCAATGGAATTCATTAACTCAACGTGTGACTGCAGCTCCATCTGTCAGCGCTTCTAAAAGAAAGTTGGATCAACTGAGAGACCATAATTGCCAGACTAACCCAAGCCATCTAGCTTCTTGTTCGTTTCCAAAGTGGAACTTTAGCTTCACTAGATTGAAGCAGAAGCAGGTTCAGAAAAATCCTATGCAGTAATATGGATGAGTCAATCTGGAAGGACTAGCATAGGTCAAACGACCAAATATCACTTTAATTGAGACAAGGTTAAGACAGTGAAAAATAGAACGAATAAGCTTTTTATTGGTCTCTATAATGTTATGTGATGTTTGAAACAATAAAAACACAATTACCTTAAGGTGCGAATCTCTATTACTTATTATTTTCTTCAATCCGATCATCAAACTAACGAATCAAGTCACTTTAGACACATGCTTAAGTGGGACTTTGACGATAGAATGATAATGTTATGTCATGACCAGCTGATAATTTAAAACCAACATATTTCTACATACAAATCAGATCCCATTAGGCATTCCTAACACAAGATCTAGCTAATATTGTTGTAGTTCTCGATTTTTTGTATAACTGATTGATACATAGTGTTGACAGGTATATACGCCATAGAAATTGAAGTCGAATTGTGAAAATCTACTCCACAAACAATTTCTAATGATTATAATAAGTACCCCAAAAATGTATAAGAAGCACGGAAACGCCTTACTTCTCTGAAATGATATCGTGGTGGGGGTTGCAAGCATTTAAAGGTCAAACGGTCGGGAAATGATTAGTGCATCAGATTCAACTTTGTGTATTAAGGACAGAAGGCCTATGGCCCGTTTTAGTCGTTTTCTAGTAAAATTCTGAGAGTATCTAGTCTTCTCGTGAATAAGTCAGTTGAAAGAGTGACAGGTTCGATAGATTGTTGACTCGCTGTGAAAAGTTGTATACCTCGAGTATTTCTTCGTCCTTGGTTTTTGTACTTGCCTTGTATGCCTTCTGAGTTATCCTGGTCTGGTAGGAAAACGCAGAGGATACATCAATTTGAAAGTTAGACAGGTAATATAAAGTAAAGAAGTCTAGCTTCTCAAGCCGCTCCTTGTATGGTCAACCCCAGGGTTCTAGAATTGCACGGGTAGCTGCCCTCCGTACTGTTTCTACTATTCACCTTCTAAACAGGGGCTTTCAGCCCGGATTTATTTTTAAGTGGCCTTATACCTGACTCCAATTCGATCGTATGAATGATTGTTACTGATTTACACATCCCGACTTCAATCGCGTTAGTGAATAACGGAATTAGAATAACTTTATAGAGTTGAGATCATGAGTCAATTGAAGCTAGACCACCATGGAAAACCTGGAATTAGAATAAGCCAAGGTGTTCGAATATGAACCCTCAACAATCTTTGACGGTCTGTAGTGGGATAAACAAAGGTGTGGTAAATCAGTGGACAATACTCATAATTCCTGTCTTTACTAGAATGAAATGTGGGTCTGAAAACGCTACCTGGGGATCAGACAGCTGCTATTCATGAGGTTGTTCTTGACGTGAATGTACCTAACGTTTACGATCGTCTCAAGGAGGCAATCCATAGACATTTCCTCCCTTCGAGGTAAGAACGACTGAGAACTTTATTAGCAAGTCACCCCCTGCGTTATGCTAAACTGTGCCATCACCTCACGCGCCTGCAATCTCTCGCAGGACCCACAACAGCCGATTCCGGAATCGTTGAAGAATTATGACTTGAATCTTTACCAGCACATATGCAACCAACGATTACGGCTCTGCTCTAAGACACCCCAATTTACCAGGTGGCCCTTATGTCAGATAAGATATTGGCAAGGACTCGCACCCTAGCCAGGTAACGCCACAACAACTCGCCCTAAGCGGGCACCTTCCAAGCCACGCAAAACGGTGGTTTTGGAAGCGAGTTCTTGTTGGTGCTGGTTCCGCCGTGCCTTCGAGGCCAGTCCCCGCCGTTGTTGAGCCCCCCGCTCATACAGGGTGGGAAACTCCCGAACCGGCGAGTAAATGCGGCCGTACTAGCCAGCCCTTTACCTCAAGTTGGCCGTTTATTTTAGGTGCGCGATTATCGCACTAACACTAAGTAACTAGTGGGTACGGGTGCCCAAGTTTCTATCGTACCGATTGGTAACAGTAAGTCTAAAGCTACGATGCTTTGACTACGCTCTGCAAATGGCTCAGTCATTCCTACCTTTGGTACACGACAGCTTGCGGTCAACCAGAGCAACCGACGACAGTACCTGTGGGCGTTCATCATTGTCGAGGTTCCCACGGCCATACTCGATATTGATTTCCTACAGCACTATAAACTGCTAGTCAGTTCACGTAGGCTGCAGCTAATCGATACTTTGTCGAACAGCAAATTCATGATCTTTAAAGCTCAAGCAAATGTGCACCGAATCACAAGTGTAGTTCATTCACGTGACCATGTATTCCACGCTTTATTTCAGAAATTCCCCTAATTAACTAAACCTGTTGGGAGACCCCATCGGTGATCAATCGTGTGGTACACCACATAGTCACCCGCAGACCCCAGTCACGGCAAAACCTTGCCGACTGGCACCGGACAAATTATCTTTCGCTAAGCATGAGTTTGACAATTTACTAGCTGTTGGTATTATTCGTCCTTCTTACAGTCCCTGGGCCTCATCTCTACACATGGTTTGCAAAACAGACGGGGTTAGTTGGAGACCATGCGGCGACTGCCGAGCGTTGTCCCTCGACTGTCACGACTGACCGAGGACAACAATTCGAGTTCGGATTATTCTCCTCGCCAACCCGGCTGCTTGGTACGGAACGCATACTCACTACTGCCTACCACCTAGAATCAAACGGTTTAGTTGAACGGTTTCATCGCCAACTTAAAAGTGCTCTTCGAGAACACGAAAATGACAACTGGTACGAAACCTTACCGCTCGTCCTCTTAGGTATCAGAACGAGCTTAAAGGCAGATATTCAATGTTCCGCCGCTGAACTTGCTTACGGCACGACATTGCGTCTACCTGGGGAATTTTTCACACCACGAAGCAGTAATAGTTTCGGCAAATCAGACTATGTCCAACAATTGTCTGAATTCATGCGAACACTGCCTCCGGTGTCAACTCGTATGCAACATCGAAAGATCGCTCTCCCTCGAGTGTTATCTACCCGTTCACATGTTTTCATAAGAGTAGATTCGGTACGAAACCTTTGCAACGGCCTTATGAAGGACGTTTTCACGTGGTTTCCCGTCATAAAAAGAGAAGAGTTAGAATTGGTTACAGAAATTAAGATTCCAATTTAATCTGTGGCGGTTGTGGCGTTTGTATGAAATAATGAGTCCCCGGTTGATTCCGGATTGTAAATACAATACGTTCGTTTGTGCCCATCTAGTTTTATCTCGCTTAAATCTCACTATTTCTGGAATTATTAGCTCTTACAGTAAATCAAGTACTTCTAACTATCATAGAATTTGCCTTGGACGCATGTATAGAGCAGTATGATCTGACCACCAACTTCGAATTGAGCAAGTTAGGCAGTTATTAGCTATTGAGACCATAATGTAGTACAAATAAGTTGAGCAGTCATACTATTCTAGCCGTCTCTGAAATAGACCGAAACTCATAGTACAAGGAGACACAATCTCACCGTATCAATTTCAGCTTAATTCAACAAACTCTCGACCCCTCATGAGGATCCAAGTTAAAACGTGTTCTTCTCAACGATAGGAAAATAATATTTAAATACTCGACTTTCGCTATCTTAGTTTTTTCCATTTGTTCCGATTAGCGTATTTAATAGGTAAAACGTCGTAAGTTCTATGATTGCTATATTAGTAAGAGATTTTCAGAAAAATTAGTCCCTTTGATAAATTCGAATGGTGTAATAAGAGGATGAAAACTATCAGAACTAAGTGATATGTTGCCTCAATAAATCAGGTCATAAATATACTTGTTAAAAGCATTTGTATTTGATAAAAAAATACCCTCTTACTTTATTGAAGTCTCTTACGGCAATTTTTTGTATGTTGGGCCATGTATCTTGGAGTTTAGAGAGGGCCTGATCACCAGTATGCGGAATACTCCAAATGCATTTTTCAGTGGCATTCTGCAGTCAGCAAAGCACATTTCTTGATGTTTTATTCCTGGGTATAACGTTGTCTGATTCAGAAACTATTTAAAACTCCTTTAGTTTATAATTAAGACATTCGGAGCCTATATCTCTCATTCATGTGTCTCATATTACATTTTTCAGTTAATCGTCGATAAGTCACCCTGTTAAAATATTGAGCCAAAATGAAGAAATACGAAATGTGATGAAGGTGTGCCGGTTTTTATGCACTCAGCTGTTAGTAAATACTCATGCAAATGACAAACATGGGAAGACAGTATAAACTAAGCACACTAGCCAATTCATCCTAAATAGGGCGACTCGTCTTATATATAAAAAGACATCTGAATGCTTGGCTGGGTCAAATGTAAATGTACAAAATAACAGGATGGTTAGTATAGTTTGTCTAACCAGAATGAGACACGTAAGTGCTGCGATGGAGAGGTTATTATAGTCATCACCTGGAAACAACTCTTGCACCATGGGCCCTTACATTTAGCTCTTGAAGATCTCTCCCAGAATGTTGATAAGAATACTGTCAATCCCTCTTCAGCTTTCTTGGAAGCTCTAAACTTATAAGCTCCGCAATATTGAACAATGGGAGAGACACGATCATCATAAATCGTGTCTTTAATAAATAATTGAAATCATGGGTCAATTGAAGCTAGACCACTATGGAAAACCTGGAAGCACTGGACGGTCGTTTCGTCCTATTGTGGGAATCCTCAGCAGTGCGTATCCTCTATCCCACACTCTCGAGATTCCAACCCAGGACCTACCAAGCTCGAGCCAAAGACTATAACAAATAAACCGCATCACGTGGCGGCTCCCAGTATCAATCAAACACTTCACTCCCAAGCTGGATAGAAAAGAATAGATTATATAGAGATGCTGCTGTACTCTGGTCACGAAGTGAAAAGTGCTCCACACATTCGGTTAAGTTTCTCTGATACTATTCAAGTGG
>NC_031502.1:47844351-47887044 GCF_000237925.1 Schistosoma mansoni
CGATAGACCGCTGAGCCGGCATCCAACGGTGTTAATGTCTAACTTCAACCAATCCACGATTTTGAGCGACCGTTTACCGTTGGATGCCAGGTCGGTGGTCTATCGGTTAAGGGCTCTGGCTCGAGACTGGCAGGTCCTGGGTTCGAATCTCGAGAGTGCGGGATCGTGGTTGCGCACTGCCGAGGAGTCCCATAATAGGATGAAACGACCGTCCAGTGCTTCCAGGTTTTCCATAGTGGTCCAGCTTCAATTGACCCATGATTTCAACTATGAAAATACTAAATTCTCCACAAAACCCCCTCTGTTCTTTAATAAATTTTCAATCCTGATAGATAAATAATTTCCCTACGAAGTGTCATTTGTAGACTGAATGTCAGTCACTGGGGATGGTTACTGTAATTATTAATCTGAAATCACTCCGGGTAATGATATAAGATTTTTTCACCAATCCGTTTCAGAAAGAATCTAAAAACCATGCCCTACTACAATTAAAAAATAATCGCACAGACCAGATGTAGACCTCAAAAAATGGCTAACTGGTTTCCTTAAGAACAGTTTGGAGTTTGGAATTCGCTCAAAAACATGCTTCAAAGTTACTGGTGAAACGTTACTATAAATGCAATATTAAGAAAGTCGAAGTGCCGAAAACATAGACGTTTATCCATCTGTATCGGGACAGGATTTATAGCGCTTTTTCGTCTGTAGTGTTGGGCTGTCCACGTTAGGTTCCAGTCTACACTGACCGTAGCTTATGGAGGGTAAGAGGAACATTAGCCAGAAGTAAACTAATAATCATTTTAAAACCTTCAGTAGAGTGTTTTCTGGCGATTAGGTGCGGCTCATGGAGATTGGTGCCAAAGTTTGAATCCTTGCAAAATTCTGGGTGTTTTATGTCCTAAAAGATTAAATTATAGGTTTTAGAAGCGTATTCAAGGGATTTATACTAACTTTCCAAATACCAGCCACGAAAATGTTTTTTCTCTGATGGCATCAGCTTATGTACCACAGAGTTCAAAGACTCCTAGCTCTTTTTCAAGTAACGCTTCTTTATGACCTTGGCTGTATATTCAGCTTATTTGCACTAGGCAAACTACTCTACGTTTCAAAGGTTTGCAAGTAGTCCTATTTCCAACCTTAAAATTTTTATTACAAACTTCCCTCCAAGGCCTTATGATGATTGGAGGTGTTCAAATAAATATACTTAGAATTATTATAATAAGCGGGTAGATTCAGATGAGCGCAATTGAAAGTATTATATTTGGAATTCGTAATTGATGGATAATCAAGTACAAAAGAATTATAAGTCTTTACAAGTACCACAACCACAAAAGCTTTAGTAGGAATCCAAGTTTCTGTGATAAGCTATACTTCTTTCCCAAGGTTTACCATGTATCTGTCCTGCCCTGTAGTGTATGTACAGTTTGTATGATCTAGCACGTTTTCATCAACATTATACCTAACAACGAAAATTAAGGGGGCTAATCTAGTTCCTGGAATTGCGTTTGATTAGCATGTTGGTTTTATGTCCATGAATTCCTGATATATAGAATCCGAACCAAAGGTTTTCCAACATTCTCCATCTCAATCCTCGTGGCTGGTTGAAAATCATTTTCACGATAATATGTAAATTCTGCAGACTCCAGCATACCTTGCATCCGAACGGAGACTCCCTTACTCTAATAAATTCGATAGAGTCTCTTTCGCTACATAATGTTTGGCGTTTGTACGTTACAATGAAAGAGTGTCTACGCCCCTCTTAAGCTCATCAAATGTTGAAGCAGAAATAGAAGTAAAAGCAGATACAAGATACATGCGTAATCATTGAAACAAGGGTGCGCAGGAGCAGCTAACAGATATATGCACCCTATATCATTCAACCCGTTGGTGACCGTGTCTTTGGTGAAACGAGAGTCATTACCAGTCACTATTACCGTAGGAACACCCTAGAGACCAAAAACTTGCCCTAATGCTCGTGTCGTGAAACCAGAATTAGGTGAAGCTGTGAAAAAATCTTCAGGCCACATAAAAAAGGAATCAATAACTACGAGTGCATTGTATTTGCCAAGAAATGGACCAGTGTTCATCATGAAGTCTCTACTAGGCCTTAGATGATACTGGACATAGTGTCCACTTGGAAAGATGATTTTCTGGCTTATTACATCTTTCACAATTGTCCACTATACGACACACATCTGTATTTATCTCAGACTATCAAATTGTGAGCTTCGTCAAGAATCCCATTTTCTCAACGCTCAAAGTCCACTATGAAGATCTTCGTGGACAGATTTACTTGATGAAGGGGATATAATAACACGATCATTTAAACACAAAGTATCATCAGGAGACGTGGACAACTCATCCCTCTTCTATAAATATACAAGAAATCTACATTTCAGTTTAGCATTCCGACCTTTTCGTGCATCACTGAATGCACGTCCGATGTATTGGTTAGTTTTTCCAAAGAGGTCTGGATGTCTCACTAGTAAGGGTTACCTTAACAAATACTATACAATATTAATAGGTTTATCTCGTAATGATTATCGAGAAATGTATTCAGTATGTTAAATTCATTTGGCACTTTTTTATCGAATCGTACAGTTGTAGGCATTCACATTAATATTTCATCGTTGAAACATGACAGCTGATAAACGTGCCAAGGATTTTTCAAGGTGATGAATAAATTTTAAAGCTTCATAAGCTGTGGCAATAGTCATTTTCTTTAAAAGTCTTTTGACGACCCAAAACACAGCTAATACTTCTCGCAAAGTTTGTGAATAATATTGCCCAACAACAGTAAATTTGTACGAGACACAGGTTACTGGTCTACTTCCCTGTCCCCAAACTGCACCTATACCCACAGGTGATGCATCGGTGATAAGTACAGAATGTACGCTAGATGTTTCGGAGGTAGTGCATTTGTCAGTGAGGCTAGTCATTTTATATCTGGTTCAAAACTGTTACCATTAATTAAGTATTCAATACATTCAAAACTAGACTCACAAAACAAACACTTACTAGGATAAGCGTCTTATAAGTCAACTTTCGAGAACACTTTAAAACCATGAAATCGATTTAGAGTAGCTTCAGCTTCCACCATCGTGCACATATGCTCCGAAAAACGGGAGTTCAATGCTAATCTATAGTCACCACATATTCTAGAGGTCTTGCAATCAGACTACAATGATCTAAAAATAGACATCCCACACTGAAGAATGGATCGATTAAGTCGTACGTTTTGCACACAAATCATTCAATGTCTTATGTACTACTTATTGAAGACCGTAAGAAACTCTTTTTTAAAAAAAGAGACTAGACCACCTTGTATTTGACAATTTATCGGCTGAAATCTCTTCCCTCCACTGCACTTAGCACATTCAAATATCAAATCCTTAAGGTATGCATTACAATCTTCTCGAGAAACTACTAAAGACAACTGCTGTTCCCGAAACTAAAAGCTCACATGTCATATATGAAGAAATATCATCTCTTATTACCAATTCATAGCATCCCCGTATGGGCCATTTGTATCCAGTAATCCTTAATACTGAGACTTCAGTGGGTTGTATTACAACGACGGGATCTAAAGATTACAAGATCTTGAATGAAATATTGGACTGTCTATATCAACAATAAAGTCATGAAATGAACCAAGGGATATATATAATCGTTTATGAATATAAAAACTTTGTGAAACTCGTGAATAAAGATAAATGTCATAATAAGCACCAATTTGGTAAGGTCAGAACTACAGTGTTTATCAACACAGGTAGCGAAACTAACAGTAGCTTTACAGCCCAACTTGATGTATTCCACTTTAACGCTCTTGAAGCATTTTGCATGACGAAAGGCACATGAATTACCTAAGCAAGTTACCACAAGCTAAGTATTTATCAAACCTATGCTTACCTCAGTAACCTGCCTTGTAATTATTTGTTCAGGCACTTTTCATATTTTCACGAGAACAGGAACCATTATTCAACAAGCAAAAGCTTTGATGACCCTGGAAATGTAGCCCATCTCTACGACAATCAAGCAAGGTATCAGAAATTCTCACGAACTGGAGATCGAATTCGTCCAATACCTATAAGTTTATATATTCCGTTTTAATTTCTCAAAATACACTTTTAGGTTTTCGAACTAACCCTCTAAATTTGGAATATTTACCCCGGCAATCAACCGACCATGACCTGGGATTCTAAATGATCTTCAATTTTGCAATTCGCAGACTGCTTCTGATCATTTTTCGTATCAAGTTACGAAAGTATGATTTCTCTCCGCACTCAAAACCAACACACAGCATATGACTAGGTAGGAATTCCTTAGATTCATATGACAATGAAATTGATTTCGCCGCAAAAATAAGATTCTTCAGCTTCTTTACCGATGAAAGTCAGTCTATAATCTGTGAATTTATAATATCTTTTCCAATCGTGTTTCACATTTCGAACCGCTCAACGTTGTCTACAAAGTCATCTACACTACAGTTATTATTCAGCTATGCAAGATTTAACTATATGGCGAAGCAGGTATGAAAACTAGAAGTATTCTAACTAATGTGCTAAGAATTTCAGAAACAGTGTTACTTAAGGCAGATAGAACTAGATGAACACAAACGGATGGATCATATTTGGAATTTTTAGTTAAAGGACAATCAAGTACAAAAGGATCGTTAGTTAGTACATATATCACAAACATATCCTAACGTAACGTACTTCCAACTTATTTTCATTCAATCTGTACATCCCAATCAAAAATTGCTTAAAGCTTGGTTGCGAATATGGACAAATAATTACAAAAGTAACCAACAATATGTGTGATGTGCGTCGATAATTGGCATGATCTTAATTCAAAATTACGCAACTTACTAACCATCTAACTTGAATTACCCTATCGTGATACGCAGATGATGTGGCTACACGGATGACCGTATTAATCAACGGCAATCCTTCTAAAAAAACCTATGAAATAAATAGTAAGCCAATGCCACATGGGTCAGTTGTTGGAGCTCAATCTAATGATTCGCGTTGGTCTTTCTTGCCCCTGGTGGTGTTTGATAAACTGTTATACATTCAGTAATCTCTCATCTAATGCAAAAATGATTCCTATTCCAACTGACTCAGATTGTTATGTAGATTGATATCATAGACATTTGATAACGAAATTATGGAAGTGGCGCACGTCCCGACATAACCTCGGGCCTCTTATCGGTGGCTAAAACAAGTATTCAGAAATTTAGTTCGACATGGTGTAACTATGATGGATTTTTAATTTGGAAACACGTGATCTGTCCATCCTTTACCTACATTCAGGACCTTATATGTCATTATCGTGGATCATGGTTTAGCGAGACCCTTCATTTTGATGCCAGTTAGACCGCACGATCTGTTCACCACTTTAGTGGCCCGGGATCTGACTCCAATTAGGTCATATGTTGATCGCTATTGGACAGTTGCTATCGAAATATATATGTCGCCTATGCTCGTATATAATTATCGATTTAACTCGCGTTAATCAATAGCGGAGTTGAAATATGTAAGATAAGAGAAAGGATTTCGAATACATATATTTTGTACAATCATTGATCTGGACAAACAATCAGAGGGACGGAGCGAATGGAAGCGAGAGAAACAAAATGACGCAGAGTGAAGGTGTGAGTCAACTCCATTCAATCAACATTTATAGCCAGATAAAAATAAGTAACAGACATGTGATGAATAGAGTAAGAAGTGCACACGCATATGAACTCATATAAAAACAGTCAATGTTGATAAGTGAATAATTATCAAGGTTAAAACATGACTCAAGGAGGATGGATATATTGGCCTGTCTAGAAGCTAGAATAAGGTATATGGGCTTGACATAGCAACTAACACTACGACGGATTTCGGAAGGCGTTGCCTACATACAAGCAAACAGTATCACCAGCCGTGCGGAGAAAAGTCGTTTGATCTTATTTCGCTTCGGGAAGATTCTCTAGCTAA
Source organism: Schistosoma mansoni (assembly GCF_000237925.1). Lineage (NCBI taxonomy): Eukaryota > Metazoa > Platyhelminthes > Trematoda > Strigeidida > Schistosomatidae > Schistosoma > Schistosoma mansoni. Next base: position 47,850,333 of record NC_031502.1, read on the forward strand.
TATGCAACTAATAGGAACGTCATTTATGTAGTGAAGGTGGTGGCATTCGGTTCCCAGTAGACACAGAGTTCGAAATTCGTATATCACGTTCAATACCAATGAAGATGAATTGGTGAACTGACACATAGTACGGTACAATTACCAGTTCCTAAAAATCAACACCTATATTATTGCAGAAACATTCCTCTCATTAGACCACATACAGTCTGCCTAAAAGGTAATATTGTAATTTATAAGAATATGAAGAATAAAAATACCCAAAACTGTAAGTTTAGTTATATGTTACAACAATATTTGTTTCTAGTTCTGAAAGTGTTCTAAAATTCTCAACCAAAAATGCTCACCTCCAGCTACCTTAAGCAGTACAGTGAAAGGGGGGAACGAAGTACTGTGATAGTTATCATAACAAGAATATTGAATTAATTTATGAGAATCATATAGATGCCATGAAAACAGAGGGCAGACAAAATCTACGATTAAATATAGATGGTAACCTGCCCGCCTGGAATCAAAAGATCAACAGAATGTACGGCTGCAAAGATCAAGAATACTAACCTCACAACTGAAATGTAAGCAAAATGTCGCATTGTGTGTGTATGTGGAGGGATTTCCATACAGATATACAAATGTATCTCAAAAACGACCTAACAACTATATGAATCCCATGAATAATTCTCGTGAACAACAAAAATATTTCGAAACAAAATGACTAAGTGAAGAAGCTGACTACTCCAAAAGAAATGGTTTTATGAGCTGCTGCTAAGCATCCTCCCTACTACTTTCAAGGCACATTGAACCAAGAAGACTTATATACCAACAGAAGACCTATTTCTGAATGCTGATTTGTTGTTACTGATGGGTGAGTGTTGAAGCAAGACACTTGGTATTTCTAAAGCAATTTGACTGATATTTGATATTAAAGATGCCTCAGTCATCCAGAGGTTGATGGCGCTTTTATTTGTAATACCTGTAAATTCGAAATATAACAAACTAGTCAAGCCAGAAGTCAGGGATGAATGAGTTTAAAGGTACACTGGGAGGGTTGTCAATATGTTGAGAAGCGTTTGGTCTAAATTGGCCAGTAGTTGCAAGGGGTGAGTAACACGGTGAATCTACTTGTGATCTGGCGCCTTCAGCTAGGTTGTGTCCAGTACAACTAATGAGATGAGCAATAATGCGAGAGACTTACGGGATTATTCATTTTAATTTATTGACCGCTAAAAATTATTTCATTGGCTCCAAAAGGCTAATAAGTCAGTTTCTCTAGGTGGTTCATCATTCTGTGAGTTAAGTACTTACTTGTTATTCAAGGTTGGATCACAACAATTCTTAATGACGGTTTTGAGGCCTGGTCGTAGGTGGTAAAGATGTGTACGGCACTCGGTTCCTGAAAGGTAAACACAACATCAGAAAAACTCTGAGTTTCATACCTAGGATCGACTCTCCAAACTTCATCATATAAAGTCATGACGTTCAGAATATTGAGACAGAAGTGGGAATTCCTAAGTGGTTACGCACTAAAACAACTTGAAACCCGCCGCCAGTGTCATATGCGACACTTGACTCAGTCGTTAACATAAACCAACAGTAGTAGACAAATAGGTGATAATTCACATTTTTCATAGGATTGTTACGATAATAGACAGGAACACAAATCCCTCAATATTCTATAAATGTACTATTTTTTCATGAACAGTGCCTTATACATTTAATCCTTTCTACCGCCCTTAATATGGTTGCTATCTTTGCCACTTTGACATTTTTCCTGATGACTTCATCTCACCATAATAGTAGGGTGTGGCAACTCCGACTGATATTCACATGTGAAAGGTCCGAATTCGCATATGACTGATATTCAGGACGGAGCAGGGATTTATAAAGTATGAATTGCTTTCTCAGCAAAACGCATCGCTACAGATGCTTCTTACTCATATCTTGTCATTAGGAAGGTATTGGATCCAATCATATGCCGTTGTCTGGGTAGCGCGATGTGAGGAGAGAGAATATGAAAATCATTTATATTGCGTTCTGGTTATGCCAGAAGTATTGGGTTGCAGCATCCCTAACAAGTTGCACAAAATGTGTTCACAACGCATTTCGACTACCACTAATGTCATTGCTCAATCATGTAACTGGCGTAGTATCAGCATATAGAGTATCTGACCAAAACTCATTAGTGTTTATAGATTACAAAAAACATTTCGATTCATTTTGAATTATTCAACATCGGTCTTAGTTTTTAACCCTAATTGGATAAGGATATACACATAATTACGAATGCCAACCGTTTTACACGATAAGCAAATGCAGTTTGTGTCAAGGATATTTTTGATGAAACACTCGCCGATTGATATCAAAAAAATGGACTGAGGACTACTGTTGGTCAGCAGTGATTACAACTGTCTGCTAACGATACACTTTAATAGGGTAAGAAGAACAGTCATTTATATACACTTAAGGGTTAGGGATCCGTTCGTATACAATGAGAAATGTTTCCCGACCTTCTCTGCAGGCTTTGTGAGCTTCTTCCGTACAACCTTGTTCCAATAATTTCAATACTGGGTCTGATTCTTTAAGTATCTGGAAGGATTCTGAATCTTTGATAAAATGAGAATCTTCTTCAAATATATCTGGATAAGAAGATATCTTCAGAAGTTCATTGGCACCTTGTATTTTCCCACCTGCTGGACTGAGATGAACATGACAAACTGGACGGAAAAGTGGATGTGCACATAAACAATCCACAATCCATTTACCAAGATCAGGTACATCGGTGGTCGAATATATTTTTCCCCCAGGAGTCAACAGATAAGCGTATATATCCAATAAAGTAGGAGAAATAATGCGCCATTTATGCTTAACACGTTTAAAATGAGGGTCTGGATATAGAAAGAATATTTTATGTAATTGTTCCTGTGTTTAAAAACAAAAAAGTGACATGCTAATGTATTAATCAATCACAATAAACAAATATGAAGATGAGAAGAGTAAAACAAAAGCCATATTATAGACCAGTGTTTTAACAACTTGAAAACTTAGCTTCCAATCACAGGGTTTTCGGTTGGAAATCCGTTTCAATTATTTCAGATTATATAATCAAATGGTAATTTCTAGCCCTTTGAGCAAATAAATGTGACTTGAATTTCAATATTCAATATACTCGAGAAATGGTTAAACACAACACGACTTGGTAATTTTATTGTTTTAAACCTGGATAATTATTTCTACATATGGGTTGAAAGTAGGGTTGTAAGTAGGTTATGTAGATTTCGAAACAAAGTGCTTAAACAATCGAAGGTGTGATGCTTAACACAAGTTACTTTGTAGATCTAACAAAATTATGGATTGTTTGAGTGATCAATTAGTAAGTTTACAGAAAACAACTCGAAGTTACCAAGTAATACAGTTGACAATTAGTACCAAATAGACACTAACCTTACAATACTATATTGTTCATAACTGTGGTACTAGACACATGTGTTATATATATATATATATATATATATATATATAAAACTTACTTTATGAAAAAAGTTCGGCAAAAACTTCATCGCATTTGTACGAATACAAGCTATATTATTATACTGACCAGAATGCTTCACACGCAATGCTTTAATTTTTTCCTGTTGGAAAAATAAAAAACCGTGTAAAAAGAATGTTTGGACACAATAATGAGTGTAGACCTAAAATTAACATAAATTATTGTGTTCGTGAAGTAATTTCATAGTACAAGGATATAAAGACGCAACACTTTGGTGATATTTAATTGATTTGTGAATTCAAATCAAGACAGTAAGTGTTTGCGTAAGTGAGGGATGGAATAAGATTTGTTCAGATTCTTGACCACATTGACAACAATTATGTCTACCTAGGTCAATAAATATGGAAAGCAGTTTTATTAAAACAAAATCACTTGAAATTCGGTTAAGATAGCCATTAAACTATCATCAGGTCTCCTTTCATTACATCTCACGTTAAAATGACTTCAAATTTCTGTAGTTGGTTACTAAGTTGAACGATTAATAAATGACGCTTGATATGTGATTTGCCTGATATCAACTATCCTAAAGTTTTACTTCAAAATAACGGTATTACCTTTAGTGCTAATTAATAAATACTTTGAATGTAAACGTACAATGTAATAGGAAAATATTTAGACAGTTGTTTTACATAAATTGGTTTACTTTTTTTAAAGTAATCAGTTTGAGTTTAGAATACTCGACAACACAATTATTGCAAGTAGACAACATAAGGCTAGCGATCCATAGTTTCAGGTAGTATACTAAGTTCAAAAATTGTACTGTACACACAAGTTGCCGAATAAATAGGCGTTGATAACCTTTGAATCTGTTTCGCAAAACAGTGTGAAAAATGAAACGCCACATTTACACGTAATGCAAGTACATTTCACAAATTGCAACAGGATAGAAAAGCAACATAAATTACAATCAAACGATTAGGTTAGAACCTATGTATAACCAAATAAAGAACAATATAGAACTAAAAGTTGGTCTGCAGATATAGAACAGTAACCCAATTTACTTTATTCACAACATATAACCAAGTATATAGCAACTTAAAGAGTACATCAACTGTATATCGTCTCAAAAGTGAGCAATTCAACGTCACTCTCGTGATATTTATTTATCTATACGATGTAATCATAACACTTTTTTGAAAAACATGGGTCTATTTAACATAGATTTTGTTTTAATCCAAGCTCACTAGTGAAAATAAATATATTATCCACCCTTAATGAATCTAATTAATCTCTACGTAAACAGCAGACTTGAATTTTAGAAATAAAGAAAAGTACCATAGAAATAATCTTGTTTTAAAAGAGTCAGGAAAGTTTTAAAAGCATGATATTTAGGTTAGAAAGGAAACATAGAAAGGAAACATGGGTCTGATCATATATATATATATATATATATATATATATATATATATATATATATAAGAACTAATTTGTTGTTTGATGCAAAATTACGGAGTTCTTTAGTAAGATGTGAAAACTATATATTAAATACTTCATTTGCAAATTTTCCATCAATTGTCCTTTACATCCTTCGCGATTCTTCCATTTATCAATTCCTTTATGTCCAACGTAACAAATACGTATCATGTTCCCTCTAAAAGCTCATCTGACATTTCAATATCTTTAACAATGTCTCAAAAGTTTATTAATTTTATTTTGTAACTAAAAATAAATTCACTTTATATACTATAACACATAAAATCACCATATGTTTATAAATCCCTGGTAAAATCACTTTTCCTAATGACATTTAAGGGAAGCTAAACCAACACACAATGTGTATCTCGTCCCAAAACCGTTTCCACAGAAAATGAATATCCTTTTTTCAAAATATAAATTAACTGGTAACCCACAGTATTTTTTTTCTCTTCATTTAAATAATGAATTTGATTGAGAGGAAAACCGGAACTTATAATACATTCTTATCAAAATTGATTACATACATAAATACAGAAACTAATGAAGTTAACCTACTTGAACAAAGTCAAAGACTTTCAAACGTATTTCTAAGCCTACACTTCGGGTAAATGGATAAGAAGTAGATAAATTAAACAACAATCCACCATAGCCGCAACCCACATCCAAAAATCGAACAACAGGATCAAAAGAGTTATTGTTCACAGACAATGAAGACACTGGTTCACCTCCAAACAGCTTCTCCCAATCCATCAATTCCGGTTTTAAAGGATAATCAAGTGTGTGGTCTGACCAGGGATTACAATGAGCTCTTTGACGATAATGACGTTTTGAAGGTAAACGGATATTTTCATCAGTAGAATGTTTTTCACAGGAATCAACAGGATCAAGAACCATTGTACACTCAGACATCTGTGAAAATACCCAAAACTGAGAAGCTACTTTGAGAATGATAATTAAAAATGAGAATACTTATTTTCCGCTAATATTTCTTTTTTTTCACGAAAACTAACAGTGTACAAAACTGGTCGAGAATTCAATGACACGTAACAAAAGAGATAAAAACATAGAGAAGTAATAACAAATTTTGTTGGCCAATTAGTAGTAAATTGGGAAGATAAAACGCTCAACAGTTTAATAAATCAAATGCTACTGAAAGACTGGATTGATATGATTTTCAAAAATATTGGGCAAATTTATTTCACTATCCATGCAAATACCACAAAACATAAAATAAGAGTTATGAAAGCTTTAATTAATAATCCTCTTTGTGCAGATATTCGCCGCATAAACACTAGTAATTGTGCGTGAGCTTCACTGATATTCATTTCCACATTATCTGTTTGACTATCTATTCGTAAAACTAAATCATTTTGTTCTTGTACTAAAGTAGAAAATTGTTGGTAAATCTCTCCAAGTTGAACAATAGTTGATTCTACCCGTCGGATTGCAGCGTCACGTTGACGAACTTCCTGGTCAATAAGAGAAACAAGCGGATTACTAGCAAATATTTGAAGTTGTTCCGCTGTTCGATTAGTCGTTTCCGCCTAATAAAGAAATTACAAGAAGGATGGTCTATTTATAATGAATAGAATATACAACAAAGAAGCTCATACACATAATCAAATGAAAAGTAAACATGTAGAAAGGTGTTTTAAACAACAGTCGTAAACTTACTACAACTAATAAAAATTATGATTGAGATCACGAATCGATAAATGTTAGACCACCATTGAAAACTTGAGAGCACTGAACGGCTGTTTCGTTTTAGTATGAGACTCCTCAGCAGTGAGCATCCATGACCCCACACGCGGGATTCAAACCCAGGACCTTAGGTCTCGCACGCGAACGCTTAACCTCTAGACTAGTGAGCCGACATCCAACGGTGTTAATATTCAAATTCAACCAATCCATGATAAAAATTATATGAACTAACTATTACAGTACTCGGTATATATAATGACAATTGATATGAACAAATGGTGTTACTGAAAGACGAAAGGGATGTGGGATAGTGACAGAATGTAACATTTATTTCACCAGATTAGTAAATGACAAAAATCTAGAAAAAGATGCAGAAAAAATGAATTGGTTATTAGTATCAATTGTTTTCTGAACCTTTTTCATAAGTATCCTATGAAATAAACAAAGTTAGAGACTAAATACCAAATCTGAATTTGATCCTATGTTGCTTTTTGAAACATTCGATTACTGTTTACCTAGTTTCCATCAAGTTATAGTGCAAAAACACAACTAACTGAATTATTGTACAAACAATTAAGAAGCTATAATTTGCGTTAACTTGATAACACAAACACGGTATAATAAAATCCCTTATTATCACTGACTGCCAAAACCAATACTGAGTATTAAATAGAAGGTTGATTAGATTATCAAGATAAGATAAATCCATAATTTTAAAAATGCTTAAAGAAACACTGACTAGTAGGGATAAAGGAAAACTGATAAACTTATTTTATTCTTCAATAACCGTTTCAATTAATCTGGGAGGTAGAAAAGACAACTTATAGGTTGATAGAGATCCTACGAAAAATACAAATGTTCTTATAAATGGGAAACATAAACAACATACCATGATGCAGGCTGCTTAATGAGAAGATTGAGAAAATATAGTAATATGTTTTGACGTGTCTATATATCACTTTTCACGTCAGGTATTTAGATGAGACCTAATGGTCATAAAACTGTAGTCAAACAGAGTATTTACTAAGTGAATGGTTATACATATTATAATATTCAACTATTTTTCAGTCATAACACATTCGGTATATATATATATATATATATATATATATATATATATATATATATATATATGTATATATATGACCTACTTACCTGGAATGAATTATAAACCTCAGATCGATTAACTATAGGAGTGCCATTTAATTTTGAGATCGGCATTACAGGTGGTAAACTTGAAGTTGAATATGAGTTAGGTATAGATGCTACAAGTGATATAGCGGAATTCGGAAGATTACTTGAGTATTGTTGATTCTTGTTTCCTTGTAACTGGTCATTTATAGGGTGGGTGTTCGGAATAGAATTATCTGAAGTGGGGTTGATTGGAGAGAGCTTATTAGTTTTCATAATGCTTGAGTATGAAGTATATTCTGCAAATGGATTTTGATTGTTATTCATCTGAATATTAGCATCTAATTTTTTAGAGTCCACCGAAAGAGAGGTTTTATGTTCCTCCAATACAACACGAAACTCAGAGACGAGGAATGAGAGATGATATTCTAATCCGATAACAATAAGATCTATGTGTTTTAGGTGCTGAACACCAGCAGTTGAATGCTCTTTAACTTCAGATATACTGGTTTTTAATTGAAGTTTAGTTTTGTTTAAATCCATTATATCATATTGTATTACTTCAATCAGTTTACTAAGGACTTCAGGGGATGAATGTGATGGATCTTGAAACAAAATTTTCAATTTAGTCATCTTTGAAACAGTCATTTTTAGTTCCTCAGACATTTGCTTCGACTTAGCTATGAGATTAGCAGTGTAAGTATTATCAGCTGAGTGCAAATATTTAGGGTGAGGGGGCTTGAGGCGTAGACGACCAGAAAGCAGTCGATCATGAAGTGATTGAGTACATGCTCGAAATTCCCCAGTTCTGTCAAAGGCCCCAATCATGGTCCTAAAATACAAATTACAATTTCAAGAAAGTTTATTGGTTACATTGAATGAGTCAAGACAATAATAGTTGCATTAAAAAAGTAAAATAGTGACGAGAAAACTATTTCTCTCAGATTAAGTAACATTGAGTATTATAGACATTGAAATGATCTGCAAAAATGTGATAACAAAATAATCAAAATCATATCATCGACACTTCAAATTGAAGATATTAGATGTCAGCAACTGATATGAACTTACCGTATATATATATATATATATATATATATATATATATATATATATGTATATATGGGTTGAAAGTTGTGGAGAAAATGTTATATCCATTTATTGCTGCATAAAAGGAAATGAAATTTTAGAGTAATCTTACGTTATTATTGAAACAATGTATCAGCTCAACACTCACTGAGATTGAAAGTAAACTATTGAAAGCAATCCGAAAATTTGACTAATACTTGGAGGATCGGAATATTTAGCGTTTCAGTGTTATTTGCTGTATGCTGATACAAAACAAGCAGTCAGAGTGCAAATCAGTAGAAATCAATTTTTCCTATTAATGAATATACTAGACAACCTTTGATGCGATGGGCTTAAGTTAGGTTTTAATCCACTGTAAGTAGGAATAATATACATTGCACCTTTTAAATGCGAATCGCTTCTGCATAAATGGCAAGAGCCTGTAGAGCCACTCACTTTTTGTGGTGAAACAGAAGCAATCGAAAAGTTTGTGTACCTGGATAGCTGTGGGTGTTAATGGCAACGTGACCGATGAAATCGATCTACTTCTGATAAGAATTATGCCAATATGGACCCTTCTTCGAACTGCCGTGGTAATCTGGGTGTGGAAGGTCAGGTCTACAACGCGTCGATGAGAGCACTTTTTATTTAGGCGTACAAAGCCTGAGCACTCAAAGTTGATGATCTCAAGAAACTTCGTGTCTGAGTGGCGTTGTGTTTCCTAAGAATTATTGACGTTCAGTGACAGCTCTGTGTTAATCGAGCTGAGGTTCGGTAATGTGTACTAGAGGGCAGTGACGATAGCTAACCAGTTTTAAACGCTGGCTCTAGTGGTTTGGAGGAATTTCATACCATCGAATATATATATATATATATATATTACATTATTAGTAGAAATGAAAGGAATTTATCAAACGGAACGTTTTCTGTTATATACTTCTCTTATTGACCTAACTTTATTCATTCATCTGCTTCTGAGTATACTTCTTTTCCTTTTTCTATTTCTCTATAATTTAATTCTACTAATTACGCGGTATGAATTTATTTTGCTGCCAATTTGTATGAGAATGTGAGCGCATCAAATAACTCACTGGTGAACTACTGACCTATGAAATAGATATCCTCCAATCATTCACATGAAATGAAGCATAATTTTTCGTGAATCTGTATATAACTCCGTTCTATTATCAGGCGAACAAAAACCCTATTTTCCTGGTTAGTAGTCTGTTATATTAGATCATCTGATAGTTTTGAGTTAACAATCCAGTTTCATGAGATATTCCTTGACCATATCGCATCATTGGACTTCATTTATCGGTTAAAATTCTGTCCATTCCCTTTAAAAATTAAGAACCTGGTTCATCATCAATCTTTCTTACATAACAACTTTAAATGATAGATTAAAACTAAAAGTTTTGGGTGTAAAATTATCAAACAAAATAATAACCACCGGTTTAAGGTTATTTGGTATCGGACGAAGTAGATTAGAACAAATTAAGTACAACCCCGAAATTCGACTTGAGAGGTAACGAAAGTCATAAATATTAATTAATTAGCCTAAAATTATTTTTATTAGTAAAAAATATGTACAAGAAAGTCGTGATGATTAATTTGAAAGACAGAAGTAAAATAAAATTACAATGAAGACCTTAAGAAATAGTTTTCCACAACGGAAATACTTTACAAGACATTTAAATGTTAAGTGAAACCACTGAATGGACAAAACAGAACATATGGACCAGTCAAGCTGTATTCTAGTGATGGTATATTTAAATTTCATCTAAAGCGATAATAAATAGAGGATTAAAATGTTGAGTAGCTTTATTCCGAGACGGCTTCTAGAGGAAACTATCGCTATTTGGCAAACTATTTTTAGAACTACGTAACATTGGCGAAAAAACAAAGACGCAGTTTAAAAAAACATGTGCAGATTGTTTTCTTGAATGAACTAGTAATGTACTCAACTTGATAGTTTATTTTGGGATATTAAATCGAGGCTAAACAATCGAGAGGGGGTTCCAAAGCAGTGAGTATATTTTACAATATCGTAAAATCTGTACACCTACGAGGAATAAGGATTTAAGATCTAAATTAATCAGTTATCCCACAAATCAGGATGACAAAAACCACTTTTAAAGCTTTTGGGGAAAAAAGACGCCATCCTATAGCTAATGATTATTTGCACTTAGACAGACCACAAACCGATTTACTTCGATGGAATTATCATTAACAAAAGCCAACTGATCATTTATTGAAGTGTATAACTTGAAAAAAAAGGTAACAGTGAGTAAACTGTCGGCTTGACAACTGGGCACTGATTGTTCCAATAACCGTACTGGTTGTTTTTTAACACAGGACGAAATCTAATATGGATTTCATGTAGAGAATAATAACTAGTAAAACATGAACAAATCAAACCAGCGAGACAAAACCGATGAGCTTCGAAGCCCTACCGAAGCTGTCTTATCTTCTCAAGAGGTCCTTATTGGTTGCCAGGTTGCTAATTCCAAAGAAAAACATGTGAATTTGGTTTATTTTAGATTATATTTTAACTAACAAGGACAATAACTGAATATTTTTTTCGATGGCTCTACTGTACCAAAGTAGGAATGTGGTCATGACATTTACATCTGATCTTCGTATATTTTTGAGGTTAAAGTGACTCATTTGGACCCTTCAATGGCGTTAAGACTTCTAAATTTTTTATGTATGGGATTTCGAACAAATGAACTGAAGTCAGATTAGTTTGTGTGAAAATATTAACTATGAATAATAATCGTGACAAACCATTCGCACGACTGTTCGCTTTATTCAGTTGTCCACTTTTTGGTTTTCCAAAAAGCTATGGGGTATTTATATTCTCAGGTAAAACAAAACACGTTTGAAATTGTCCAAATAAGTGTCTGAAAAGCATTACTAAATATAAGAGTATCAACTGAAGAATCCAATAAGACGTTAAAAATAAGTAGGTTGAAGAGAAATCCCTAGGTGATGTTAGCGGACGATACTGGTGAAGATGTTCTAGGTACATGAAACGTACACGTGTACCAATCGGGAAAAAGTGAAAAGAAAATAGTTCTAGATAATCTGAAAATCTCAAGAATGGTTCATCTGCAAGGACGAATGTGCTTATCGAAACACATGACTATAAAAATTAGTCAGATATTACCGGTTACAGTCGGGAACCAGTCGAATTGACAAACCAAGTCCCTCGACCTTGGCAGATTCAAAAAGAAAGCTCTTCCGACATCCAATGTATTTGTAACGAGCAAGCAAACATCGACTGACTTCCAGCCTTCAGTCTTCAGTAATAAGGATAGTAGGTTGATGAACCTGTGTTAATCCTGACAGATTTCCTTCCAGTGAAGGTCCAGCTTCTTCTTGAAAATGTTCACTGATTCAAATGGTTCAAATGGTTGAGGACGGAATAGAAGAAGCTTTCGCTTAACGGGCTTCCGTGTCTGGTAGCAGTGGATCACCAATACCTCCAGGCAAGAACCTAGGTATATGAACGATAATAGAGGAAAAAAAAGAATTTGGTAAATCATAATAATATGTTATCCTTAGTCCTTAAGAATAAGTCAAGTTTCCTCTTAAAGGACTCCTGGGAGGTCGCTTGGACTAGCTGATACCACTTGTTCTGGTAAAGCGTTCCAGTCATTGACCACTCGATGAGAAAAACGGGACCCTGCCTTTAGTTTATTAGATCGCGGTTTATGAACCTTCTTGCTATGACCCCGGAGATTATTAGTGCTGGAGGGAGCAAAAAGATAAGACATATTAACACCCAGATCATAATTAAAGATACGAAATGCCAGTATAAGGTCACCTCGTGTCCTACGATAAGATAAGGGGAAAAGGTTTAGACGTTTTAAACGCTCATCGTAAGGAGTTTAGAAAGACCCTTTACTAATTTTGTCCCCACACGCTGGACACGCTCAAGCGATTTAGTATCCTTTATCAGACATGGGCTAGGTGCTTGGATACAGTATTCTAAGTGTGGCCTTACATAGGTGGGATATAAAATTCGAAACATATCCTCGTCGAAGCATTTAAATGCTCTGCGAAGCGACCATAGCGCACGATAGCTTTTGGAAGCAACCGCATTGCAGTGCGTAGTAGTTTTCAAGTCGTGACTTATAGTTACTCCTAAGTCTTTGTGCTCTTGAACGCGTGGAAGAGATGTACCATTAATGGTATAGTGGTAACTAATATCGTGCCCGATGTGCATGAACACGCTCTTCCTGGAATTGACTTACAGGCCCCAATCATGAGCCCACCTAACTAATTCGTCCAAATCAGCTTGCAGATGACAACGATCAGCCTCGCTTCTTATTGTTCTCCAAATTTTAACATCATCCGCAAACAATAACGTCGACGACTTAAGTAATAAAGGTAGTTCATTAACATACAGAAGGAAAAGTAAAGGGCCTGAGATGGTGCCTTGGGGTACACCACTTTTGACCGGTTTCCATTCGGATAGCGTTCCATTGACCCTTACTCTCTGTCTGCGGTCACATAAGAAGCTTCCTATCCATTCCTGTATAGCACCTGTTATTCCAAAGCTCGAGAAAGAAAGCGCGCGTATAGTCGATAAGTCCTTGTTGGACTCACGTCCTGCGCATCAGGCAACTCCTCTCAAGTCCAAATGTAAGAAAATATTTAGTACTGTTGTGGATGGGAACAGTTTGACTTCACCAAATGTTGTTGTGAGTCACTCGCTCGACCCACACGACACTGTTATAAAGAAAGCTAACAGTAAGAAGCCAGTAGCTAACCGGCAGGACCTGACATCACGGCCGAAGGCCGTGAACACGACTTTTAAGGAAGTTAAACAGGTCCCTAGTGTAATCATCTGGAACTTGGGAGAATCGAAAGACACCGATCCCGCTAAGAGACATGCCCACGACCTGCAGTTAGTGGGATCTCTCATCAGAAATATACTGCCCTATGAGGTCCCAGGGGTATATATCTCGAAAGTCATCAGACTCGGTAAATATGTTGGAGGCGAAACCCAACAGAGAAGGATCCTTAAATTAGTACTCGGTAATTTTGAGGAAAGGGACGTAGTACTGAATAACGCACGCAAAATTCGTGACTCAAATATTCGCATTCGACCTGACTGGCCACTTGAGGATCGGATCAAGTGGAAGAATGCCCTAACAGAGTCAAAAACTCGAAAGCTAAACGATGAAGCGAAACTTACGATAAAGGGTTTTCGGGTAGTCACGTCGTCGAAGCCAATGCTTCCGAGACCTGTGTGAGTAGAACGTATATCTCCAAAAACACCTTAAATGTGTGTTACACGAATGCCCGTAGTCTTCGGAATAAGATGTCTGAGCTAAGTTTGATGGTAGACGAATTAAATCCCGATATAATTGTTATCACCGAAACTTGGCTCACTGTAGATATAGACTGTTCTCCAGTCATTTCAGGCTACATCTGTATCAGAAGTGATAGAGTTAGAAGTCGCAAGGGAGGAGGCATAATATTATATGTTAGGGACCACTTCCGCATAAACTCGATCATATCGGAGGCGCATGTAAGTGGTACGTGTGAGGTAGTATGTTGTACAATTAGGTCTAGAAACGGGTTAGTGACGATAGGAGGAATATATCGTAGTCCGTGTTGTCTCGCTGACGACTTTATCCTAAGACACGTCTGTTCTTGGAGTAAGGCAGAATGTTGTCTCATCGTTGGAGATTTCAATGCACCCCATATCAACTGGATAGAGCTCAGAGCTCCATGTGGGGGTTTCGATAGCGTCCTTCTGTCATCAATTATTCAATGTGCACTTGTACAATGTATCGTTAAGCCGACACATATTGACATGGAACATAACCCGTCATTGATAGACCTTATTCTCACACACCACTGTGAAGATATCGTCGACATTCAACACCTTCCCCCACTGGTGAATAGTGACCATGTCGTACTTTCCTTTAAGTTCCGGATACATGGTATAGAATTTGCATCTGCTCCACCCCGTCCTAATATCTGGAGAGCTAATATTCCGGCAATCAGGGACTATGCTATCTCGATTGACTGGTCGGTCGATGCTGATGGATCGATTGATGATGCATGGAATAGGTTCAAGTCTACGTTCGAATCCGTAACTCAACCGTTTATCCCATGGTCAGCACGTAAGCTATCATATTGCCCCCCATGGATTAATAAGGAAACCCGGAAGCTGTTGAAGCGTAGGAAACACTTCTGGGACTTATTCTTGTCAACAGGTCAGGCATCATTTAAGTGCGAATATAAAAAAATCCGGAATATATGTAAAAAGACCATAGCTAAATCCCGCACGGCTTACGAACGACAGTTGGCATACGATAGCCGTACCTGTCCGAAGCGACTGTTTTCGTACGTTAAAAGGCGGACGAAACGTAGTGATGGTATCCCCTCATTACTGTTAAGCGAAAATTCAGCTTTATTGGCTGAATCTGATCTGGCGAAAGCGGAGTTATTTGCTAACTATTTCAGTGAAGTCTACTCTACGTGTAGTGTTACAACTACTTGTCCCGTTGACAATGAGATACCAGCCATAGGACCTTTGCACGTGACAGAGGATATTGTTCTTCCTTTGATAACTTACCTAAAACCTTGTAAGATACCGGGCCCCGATGGGTTACACCCACGTTTGCTGTCGTCGCTTGCGGACATTATCTCAAGACCGCTCACGATGCTCTTCAACATGTCCCTTTCACAGGCTCAACTACCTAGAGACTGGAAAGACGCCATAGTTAGTCCTATATTTAAGGATGGTCAGAGACGGATAGTATCTAACTACCGGCCTGTTAGCCTGACCAGTATAGTAGTTAAGTTACTTGAAAAATTAATTCGGGCTAAGCTACTGAGCCACATTGATTCGTACAATCTGTTAACTCCCGAGCAACATGGGTTTCGTAACAAGCATTCATGCTTGACTAACTTACTCATTGCGAGAGAGGATTGGACAGCTGCCCTAGACAACGGCCAGTCTGTCGACGTGATATTTATAGATTTTAGCAAAGCGTTTGATAAGGTTTCACACTTAGGTCTGGACAGAAGCTCTCGAGCTTTGGAATAACAGGTGCTATACAGCTATACAGGAATGGATAGGAAGCTTCTTATGTGACCGCAGACAGAGAGTAAGGGTCAAAATGGAACGCTATCCGAATGGAAACCGGTCAAAAGTGGTGTACCCCAAGGCACCATCTCAGGCCCTTTACTTTTCCTTCTGTATGTTAATGAACTACCTTTATTACTTAAGTCGTCGACGTTATTGTTTGCGGATGATGTTAAAATTTGGAGAACAATAAGAAGCGAGGCTGATCGTTGTCATCTGCAAGCTGATTTGGACGAATTAGTTAGGTGGGCTCATGATTGGGGCCTGTAAGTCAATTCCAGGAAGAGCGTGTTCATGCACATCGGGCACGATATTAGTTACCACTATACCATTAATGGTACATCTCTTCCACGCGTTCAAGAGCACAAAGACTTAGGAGTAACTATAAGTCACGACTTGAAAACTACTACGCACTGCAATGCGGTTGCTTCCAAAAGCTATCGTGCGCTATGGTCGCTTCGCAGAGCATTTAAATGCTTCGACGAGGATATGTTTCGAATTTTATATCCCACCTATGTAAGGCCACACTTAGAATACTGTATCCAAGCACCTAGCCCATGTCTGATAAAGGATACTAAATCGCTTGAGCGTGTCCAGCGTGTGGGGACAAAATTAGTAAAGGGTCTTTCTAAACTCCTTACGATGAGCGTTTAAAACGTCTAAACCTTTTCCCCTTATCTTATCGTAGGACACGAGGTGACCTTATACTGGCATTTCGTATCTTTAATTATGATCTGGGTGTTAATATGTCTTATCTTTTTGCTCCCTCCAGCACTAATAATCTCCGGGGTCATAGCAAGAAGGTTCATAAACCGCGATCTAATAAACTAAAGGCAGGGTCCCGTTTTTCTCATCGAGTGGTCAATGACTGGAACGCTTTACCAGAACAAGTGGTATCAGCTAGTCCAAGCGACCTCCCAGGAGTCCTTTAAGAGGAAACTTGACTTATTCTTAAGGACTAAGGATAACATATTATTATGATTTACCAAATTCTTTTTTTTCCTCTATTATCGTTCATATACCTAGGTTCTTGCCTGGAGGTATTGGTGATCCACTGCTACCAGACACGGAAGCCCGTTAAGCGAAAGCTTCTTCTATTCCGTCCTCAACCATTTGAACCATTTGAATCAGTGAACATTTTCAAGAAGAAGCTGGACCTTCACTGGAAGGAAATCTGTCAGGATTAACACAGGTTCATCAACCTACTATCCTTATTACTGAAGACTGACTGAAGACTGAGAGCTTCTGCATAAGACCTAAGTGTGAAACCTTGTCAAACACTTTGCTAATATCTCTGAATATCACGTCGACAGACAGGTCGTTATCTAGGGCAGCTGTCCAATCCTCTCTCGCAATGAGTAAGTTAGTTAAGCATGAATGCTTGTTACGAAACCCATGTTGCTCGGGAGTTAACAGATTATACGAATCTATGTGATTCAGTAGCTTAGCCCGAATTATCTTTTCAAGTAACTTAACTACCATGCTGGTCAGGCTATCAGGCCGGTAGTTAGATACGATCCGTCTCTGACCATCCTTAAATATAGGACTAACTATGGCGTCTTTCCAGTCTCTAAGTAGTTGAGCCTGTGAAAGGGACATGTTGAAGAGCATCGTGAGCGGTCTTGAGATAATGTCCGCAAGTGATGACAGCAAACGTGGGTGTAACCCATCGGGGCCCGGTATCTTACAAGGTTTGAGGTTAGTTAGCAATGGAAGAACGATATCCCCGGTCACGTGTATAGGTCCTATGGCTGGTATCTCGTTGTCAATGGGACAAGTAGTTGTAACACTACATGTGGAGTAGACTTCACTGAAATAGTTTGCAAATGTCTCCGCTTTCGCTAGATCAGATTCAGCTAGTCAATCTGAATTTTCGTTTAACAGTAACGGGGGGGTACCATCACTACGTTTCGTCCGCCTTTTAACGTGCGAAAACAGTCGCTTCGGACAGGTGCAGCTATCGTATGCCAACTGTCGTTCGTAAGCAGTACGGGATTTGGCTATGGTCTTTTTACACATATTCCGGGTTTTTTTATATTCGCACTTAAATGATGCCTGACCTGTTGACAAGAATAACTCCCAGAAGCGTTTCCTACGCTTCAACAGCTTCCGGGTTTCCTTATTAATCCATGGAGGGAAATGTGATAGCTTACGTGCTGACCATGGGATAAACGGTTGAGTTACGGATCCGAGCGTAGACTTAAACCTATTCCATGCATCATCGATCGATCCATCAGCATCGACCGACCAGTCAACCGAGATAGCATAGTCCCTGATTGCCGGAATATTAGCTCTCCAGATATTAGGACGGGGTGGAGCAGATGCAAATTCTATACCATGTATCCGGAACTTAAAGGAAAGTACGACATGGTCACTATTCACCAGTGGGGGAAGGTGTTGAATGTCGACGATATCTTCACAGTGGTGTGTGAGAATAAGGTCTATCAATGACGGGTTATGTTCCATGTCAATATGTGTCGGCTTAACGATACATTGTACAAGTGCACATTGAATAATTGATGACAGAAGGACGCTATCGAAACCCCCACATGGAGCTCTGAGCTCTATCCAGTTGATATGGGGTGCATTGAAATCTCCAACGATGAGACAACATTCTGCCTTACTCCAAGAACAGACGTGTCTTAGGATAAAGTCGTCAGCGAGACAACACGGACTACGATATATTCCTCCTATCGTCACTAACCCGTTTCTAGACCTAATTGTACAACATACTACCTCACACGTACCACTTACATGCGCCTCCGATATGATCGAGTTTATGCGGAAGTGGTCCCTAACATATAATATTATGCCTCCTCCCTTGCGACTTCTAACTCTATCACTTCTGATACAGATGTAGCCTGAAATGACTGGAGAACAGTCTATATCTACAGTGAGCCAAGTTTCGGTGATAACAATTATATCGGGATTTAATTCGTCTACCATCAAACTTAGCTCAGACATCTTATTCCGAAGACTACGGGCATTCGTGTAACACACATTTAAGGTGTTTTTGGAGATATACGTTCTACCCACACAGGTCTCCTAGACTGTATGATATAAACGCAAATTTCAGTAAACATGGCTTACGTTACAAGCCGAAATATGTTGATTTTATAATATTGCATGGCTGCACACAATAACTAGTCGAAGGTAAGTCCTTATAAAACATTTGTTTGAAGCTGTGAGTTTTATTAAATGGGCTGAAGATGCATTTACATCCCAAACGATAACAGAACTATCATCTGTGCCCCGAATTCACGCATGAACCAAGGTGAACCCATCTGAAAGATTAATCTGACTACGATATACTTCATCTAAGGGCAGAGAATCGTGTCAAACTTGATCTTGAAGCTGGTTATCGTGCATGTATCACCACGGCGTGCCTTCAATGTATTTTATGTCAAGAGAGAACTGACCATAACCTCCTCTTATTACAATGAACAAAATCACTTTCAACACCGACATATTCCGTAATGATTGCAGTAAGATCCTTTCCTGTTATTAATCATGTTTTGGGCAAGGCGAAAATATTAGGTTTTGATTCTTTCAGCTGGTAGCTTAATTCATATGTAACATTTTAAGGTATGGGAACTTTCGTTTAGCATACATTTAAGGTATTTTGATGACTTCACCAGCTACTCATACAATTATCGTCTTCCACGATCTCATTACTTAAAGACCATACGGCCTTAAGCTTTTCGATTCATCTCACGATTTGTTTTTCAGATCCGCAGCAGTCGTTCTTTATATGCTATCAGTGACTGTGATGTTTAGAAATATTTAAATTATTATACGAAATAGAAGTCTCCGAAATAACTCAATTAAGGAGAAATAGAAGTAAGTGAGCACAAAAGAACGTAATTTATTTAGAATCCGAATTCAGAAAGACATCAAGTACAAAGGAAACATTAATTAATGCAAACTCAGTGACCTGTCCTAGCAAACACGTATATTTCAGGCTTCGATTTGCGTTTATTTTGAATGTTCAGTTCCCTTCCACTATTGCCGATTATGAGATCGCGATTCTTCAAGATGCACCACCAACTGACTTGCCTGACCAATTCATTAACTTCCAGGATGTTTCCGGTAGAACATGCTCGATTGCAGATCCCACTAACAGAAGGTCGTGAGGCTTTACCGGCTATAGGTCCTTCAGGGCCTCTAAATCCCATATGATTAGACTTGCAGGAAACTGGATACTCACGAAATACGTTACTGTCGACCCTTTAGTATGAATAGTCGAAATTTACCCTTCACATGTTTTCAGAAATGGGACAGCCATCCAAGAACTTTCTGTGCATCCGTTTGTCAGTTTTTAATGAATGTGTAGTACTAAGCATTCTTCGTTTATGTAGTGAGTGAAAGCTGAAGATAAGAGGATGGAGAGGAAAAGAAACGACAAGGGAAGAGAAATTATGGATCACTGTGAAGGGGAACCGGTTAGTGTGAATGCACATTACCTTTCAGACTCAGCTAGACTTCTGTGTATATGTAAAGTCGTTCAACCTCTACTTGCTGACATGATGGTGTTCAACTTGTTTCACTGGGATTTCCTTGGTTGAGTAATACACATGACTAGAAATTGAAGTAAGAGGTGTCCGGCCGACAAGAGATCTCGCCATAGCGGCCTCTTGATGTTTCACACTAAAGCACGAGTAAGGTAATTTAATTGCAATAACATGGGCCACTTTTCGTTCATGCACGTCTTCCTAATACTAATTGAGAACGATCTCAACACTCGGAAGGAAACGTCAAACACTTAGCATCGGTCTAAAAGATTGATTTCAGATCAACTGGACTTAAGTTACTATCAAGAAATTGTAAGTCCAGCAACCACCCAGAAATAAGTGTGTCAACCTATTTACTGGAGGAATGTATATACATATGGACAAACTATCGAGTCCCTCACAATGAGACTGTTGCTGAGCAGAATGATGACTGTATATGTAAAAATATGAGTAGCGTGAGAAGACTTCATGAGAAATTACCGCGGTTAATAAATAAGACCTCATATTGGTCGTAAACATGTTAGGTTTGCAGTGGTACCTCATATACTAAGTTGCAATATGCTCACAAAATCCAGCCCCGGAGTTATTCCTAATTGACAGAAGCAGGTACACAGTATCTTGGTAACCAGTAGACAGCTTGAATGTCTTTAAGAACCGTATTTTTCCATAGAGTGGAGGACAACATGTTCATCATCTACTCCAAGGTATCGCCATACAAAGCATCTTGAAGCACCACGTATGAAAAAATGAGTGTGTCATTCTGTAATCTACTCTCATCAATCAAATTCAGATTCCACAGAAAACCCAACTGATCCAGGGCAACAAAATCGATCACGGGAAACACCCTAATCCGAATCATATTGAAGAAGCACGTTCCCGTCACCTTGGGCTCTATTTCAAGAGTTATGATTGATTGTCTCCGATTATTAGCTTCAGTTCGCTTGACTACTAATAAACCCCCAATGGAACAAGGGAATATACTTTGCTATTAGCTAGAAACAAATAATTCACCAAAAAGCCATTGCTAGTGAAAACTCAACACAGAGTAGACATTGATTCTCTTGTAATGTTAATTATCTAGGCAATTGGAAACTAAAATCTAAGTACTTCATATGACCATGAAAAATCATGGGTGAGGGCAGAAAGCAACTTAGAAATAGTAGAATCCTAACAAGAGATGCAAATCATATGCGTACTCCAGCATAAGTTACACATATGAATGTTTGCAAGTAGTAGTCGATTTACAATCAAAAACTGAAAACAGATTTCCTGGTCTAATGTTGACCAGGATGACACACACCAAAATATTTGACAAGAACAATAGTCATACAAATGTATGTGTCAACATGCTTAGTACTGTTGTGTAAACATGTAGACAAATAAATAAAAGCAGAAACGAAACTGTACATGGCAAAACAAAATGGATTGGAAAATTCCTAGCAATTTAACTGTATCAGTTTGTACGATGCTATGGTTATTCGAGAAATCGATGCTAATCTTAATAATAGAAACTTTACTAACAGTGACAATAATCCATTCAACTAATTAATAAATGAAATATGACTTAGGGAGGAAGAATATATAAATAACACAACAAAGGAAACAAAGTTGGAAAGGATGACAAGACTCAGGAATGCAAACAGTACGTAATTGCTGATTAGGGTCATAGAAAAAAGAATGGTCTATAAACATATAATGATGACCTGGCTTGGTTAAGTCTTCATCATTTATATTTCATTGATATTAGTGAGAGTGCATATACATATGCAAAACTATTGAGGTACGCATAAACGAGGAAAAATAGAAAAATTGATATCAACGAGATCATAGTGATTCAAAAATAGAAACTATACACATGGAAACAAAGACTGTGACACTCTATGTGCGTGTGAATGGATGGGCATACAGTTAAGCAAACACACTAACAAATATCGGATTGCTCCCAAAATCCTTTATCGTACCCTTCATGTACGTGATCTAAAAGGACATTTCGGCGACTTTCACAATATCTGGCTTTATCTTGCATTTTCTGTTTTAATTCATTTAAATTGATATTAGATAAATCACGATCTAGATATTCCGATAACTGTTCTGTAGATTGTTCCAAGTCACTTTGATTACTTTCAAATATTAATGAATGGTTGTTTTTTTTCAAGAAATAAGCAAAAGCATAAGTATACATGAGTGTTCTTCGACAGCGACAAAGAATCTCAACTAATTTTTTGAAAAATTTAACATCTATCCAAGATGTTCCATGAGATTGCATTGTTTCCATTTTACTTTGCACTGTTTCATATAGACGTGCCTCAAACTTCAACGATTGCATATGATTTAAATAACGATTTGAATAAAAAAGATAGCGATCAAGTGATAACCTTGAACTAGCTTGAGCTTCTCTAGCCAATTTAGCAGCAGAATCATCATAACGATTACATGTGTACCATCGTGATCCATGTGGCTCCCAACGATCTAGACACATCCAACAAAATTCATGCTTACAATCAACATTTCGACAGGTCATATGATTACAACCACCATTTTTTTCTATGGTCGCACGACATTTTGGACACTCTTTAGTGTTAGCTGCAATCCAGCCAAGCGTACCGCTATCATTTTCAAGCTTTTTAATCCATGTTCTTAACTGTTCACAGCGAACTGGATCATGCCATGGTTGGCCACAGGCGAAACAGAAGCATTCACCACAGTTAGTACAAGTAATTTGATATGGTTCTCGGGGACCAAAGCAACGCACGGCATGTCCACAGTTAACTCCTGGACACCAAGTTAATGCACGATTGTGGAGAACAAAACTACTAGATATCAGTTTGTGAAAATGCTTGCGTACATTTTGATCAGTAATCATTTGAAACACAACCTCATCTTCAACAATTATACGACAAGTAGATGAAGGACAATATATTCGGTCAATTTGACTTTCTTCCATTATTTTAATTTTAAGATAACGCTGCCAACAAGTTAAACAAAAGTAGTGAGCGCAAGACAATCCAAACATTTGACCTAAATATAGGAAAGCAACCAGAGATTAAATATAACAAATTTCGGGACTCTTTCTGGCTACTAGGAGTTATGGGATTGAGTGATTTTAGAAAACTTTAAAAGGTTTCAAAACCAACAAAGCACAAATTTTATTTCGAAGTAATTTACATTTGGAAAACCATGAATTTTAATAGTTTTAATGGTGGTTAACATTGATTGATAGATTTGAACAGTTTATTGAAGATAAACTTTAAATTGATTTTTCTGAGTCATTTACCTAAGTATGATCTTTGTCTTATCCGAGAGCATATGTCAATTTAGCGAAGTAATATTATAAACCAACTGCATTCTCTATCCTGGAAACCGTAACAGGTTTAAAATACTTGACCTCTGATTATTTCACTTAATATCATACACAAGATCGCACCCAGCTTTCTAGACATCTAAGTTTAAATGTTGAATTGTACTGCAAATACAATAGCAATGAGAAATAAATACAAACAAACCGTCATAGAAGTCTATGTAATTTATTGTGCAGTCAGTAACACATAAAGTATTGCCTCAGGTAGTACAGAAGACTAACTTGTGACTATCCTCTTATGGTTTTAAATGAAAAACACAAGTGTTTTTAATTGGATAGCTTGGTATAGTTATTCCTAGGTCCGTGCTATTTTCATATGACCAGATAACTCAAAAGTAGCTATCATTTTATGACTAGTTAAGTGGTGTTCATATAAAAAAAGAAAATTACACAGAAAAAAAATATACATAACACAGAAGTTAACTTTATTTGTGAACCTCATGAGTTACCTACACCGTAAGAACTCGAAGAGGAAATCATACAACGCCCATAATAAATCAACTCGGACAAAGTGAATTACACATTTAAGTAAAATTAATTAGATGAATATAGCCTTAGTACCACAAATTGTCGTATAAGGAATAATCAATAAACAGCTGATTAATTTTTTTTAAAAGTAAATTAGTGAAAGGCTATTGATGATCATAAAATCATATGATGTATATACTAGTTAGAATAAAGTAACTGATGAACTGAAAGTAAACATTTAGGAAAATATGCTTTTTTTCTTTTACAGCACATTATTACATTTTTATTAGAGAGAAGAATAACAAAAGTCAAATGACATATTTATCATGTGCGAACATTAACTAATAAAATCGACAAATCGATCATGATTACATAACAATTAGATCACAGTAGTACTTTACACTTTTTATCCTAACATCAGTACTATTCTATGATTTACAGTGAACAGATATCTAGTCACATTACAATTTGCATTGTACACCACTTGTCTTGAACAGTCTATATATTACTTGGAAAAATATAATACACCCATCATAATTATACATAAAGTGTTGATCAATTATGATAATGATAATGAAAAATCTTACTTGGAGTAGTTGATAGAAAACATATATCACAAACGACTTCATTTTTCTTTTCACACAAATTCCTTGATCCTGTCACTAAAAATGAAATTTATAAAGATTACATATGCCACAAATTTTAATAAAAAGTTTTTCCTATGATATCAAGTGATAATATATTTAGGAATATTTTTAATATAATCTATTGTTCGTTTCGTAAATATGGACTACATAACCAGCAACAAACGGACGGTTAGGCAAGCAGTAATGATACAGAGCCTGGCCTGGTACAGGTATGTGTTGACCCAAGTTGCCATAAAACATTAGCAATGATAAAAAGAACGACTAAACCTTAGGAATATGGTTTGAATAAACAGTGGAACAGTATATGTGAAAAATGGAATTCATTATTGAGAAGATAAGGAGAAAATGTATCTACACTACTATGAACGATTCTGGGACATGTCACTCAAAGTTTCGAACTAATCGCCTTTATTAAGCAGACCACAATCAAGTACTCTGAATCTACTATGACTCAGATGAACAGTCAGTGACTTAATGAGCCGATGCAGTGTCATGGGTTTGGCTGCTTCTACCTTCCTATCAACCTGCTACATCAGCAAGCGTTGCCAGTAAGGGTAGGTTAAAGTTAGAGATATGTGACACATGTAATAGCTACCTTAGTCGATGAAGATATAAAATCTTATCAACTTGGTTCCCTACCTACATTAGCCTAGTACTGTATGCCTAGCCTTAGCACTGTTTACTTGGTCATTCCACGGAACATGAACAATGCTTCAAAGACATCTACCATCAAAAATATGCAGCCTGTACATGTCTTCTACTTTTATAGACCACGTTTCTGATAAGCTAGGCTAATCATACAAATTGAATGATAAACGAGAGGCGCTGATGGAGACACACTAATGGTCAACGGATCATACTGTAGTTGGTTTAAAACAGGATTTCATGTTCTGAGCGACAAGTGCCTCTAATTGTGAATGTTGTGGATATATATATATATATATATATATATATATATATATATATAGCGGCCTGCTTAAACATTTGGGCTACCTGTTCCTATCATCTATATATTTAAGCAAGTTATTTGATTTTTTTTGTTTCAATACATCATTATGGCTATTTATCGCACGATCTATTCGGGTGCGTTTCTGAAAAATGGGTACAATCTTTCGCTGTAAAGGTTACGAAAGGCCTAATTAGAGGTATCGTGGTTGCCGGCAATATGCAGAGATGTCGGTTGACTGGACTGCTAACTTTTAACTGAGGATTACTCAATAATTATCGTCAGGATCGGCAAAGAAGTAAGAAACGGGGACTTGTTGAAATACTTTTTGCTGAGAATTCTATATTGTACCGGAAATATAATATTGAATAAAGCTAATACTAATATATATATATATATATATATATATGATTCGGTTAGTTAATTAAAGATTCCTATTCACTTTTGGCTTTTCACTCAAGTCCCTGGTTTGTTCACTCATATGATAAGCATACATATCAGTATCAAAATCAGACGACCACAGAATAGTTCCACAAAAATAAAGTAGTGGAGAGAGGACTGTTGGGCTGTACACACACCTTTTGGTCAGCGGACGAACATCTTGTCTGCATCACAAGTTGGCAAACATCAATCGAGGTTTCGGAACCCGTACTGACAATTCAAAATGGTCAATTCATTCAACTGCTTCTCTCCCTACCACTTGTTCAGGTATTGTGGTAGACCGGTCTTTAAGCAAAATCTTGAATCTAGAAAGTGAGAAAAACTTACCCGAAACATGCTTGCTCAATGTGATGAAAAGACTGGATTTTGAGTGTTTTCAACAGACAGGACTATGAATGGATGTTATTAGCGGGTAAGAGAAAGGAAAACTAGTGATTTATCAAAAATAATTACGGTTATAATTATCGTCACAAGGGAGTTGAAAAATACACATATATTCATCTTGATGTGATTAGATAAACATCACTAAGTTTTGATCATAGAGTACTCACTACAGTGTGATGATTATCCCAGTCGACTTAAAACATCAAGTAGTTTTATCAATGCGTGGGATATATATGATGTCACTTGTTAAGCGCAAAAACGACTGACGTATGTGAAGATTTATATCAAAGCGATGCAAAACTACTTTTTTGTACTCCTGGACTGATTTGAATCTTCTACTTCACTGTAATATTTTTCTCAAATACAAAGACTGTGAAATAACTTGTTTAAGAAATGAGAGTAGAAACAACTTGGGATTTACGAGGTTAGGTTGCTTATTATATGATAATAATGTTTAACTAAATTCATTTGACATTAGATTAAAACAATTACAAAAAGAACGAAAATAGATAAAATCCAACGGTGAATATTGAGGAAAACAACGTGTATATATTTTGCTTACAATACTTGATTCAACAAAAATGCTAAACAGTAGAAAACTTGCCAGACTTATTATGTTTCTGGTTTTTTATCGAAATATAACATAGTCTAGTCACTCTATCAAGTGTCATACGAATGCCATCCCAGTAACTCCTACACTGCCCATTATTTGCCAGTGCTAAAACCAGATGGGAAAAGTGAAGAGGTGGTCAGCTTACCACAGGTTGCAGTGATTTGGCAGTTAGATGCATAAGATTAGGGCCTGTCAACCTATCATGACTGCCTGATTTTGGCCATAGCGGTAGTGCGATTCAGTTGGTTGGTACATTACCAGATATGGCTTACAAGCCATATATAAATATATATATATATATATATATAATACTGGAGTATGACCAGTGATGATGCTACCAGTGTACCATTGAAGTCTTTACACAAGTAAAATGAAATTTCTTAATTGATCTTTCTTGATTATATCATCCAATCGGACTTGATCTCTTATTACATACTATTAGCATTTATTTATTTATTGGTCTCGACCGTTGCTGCTACCCTGACGTGGTGGTCGGGCTTGCCTATCGTGATGAACCAATCGAGCTATACTGGCTGAAACAACCATTCTTCAAGGTCCTACCGTGCCAGGCAGGTCGGTTGGGGAGAGGTAAGACTAAAAGCACCAAACCCAAGGTCCGAATGCGAAGTCGTACTGATGACTGTACAGAGGTGTGGCGGCAGTAAGGTGTTTCCTTCAGATAACCAGTAAAACAGAGATGCTGCCTTCCCACAAGGAGGGGTGAGGTTAGAAAAGGTCGACCCGAAAAATGCACACCTCGCCTTATCCCACGGATATCCGTCTCCGGCGGTAAGGTCCCAACAAGTGCAGAGCTAACACGAAAATTACAAAATGGTCGAGTGTGACCGGCCTCGAGCAGTTGTCCCTTGGGCACTGTGGTCTTGCTCTCACGTCACTAAGACCACCCCTAACCGGATTTTCTTTCTAGGTACCTCTAGAAGAACTCTTCTACGGTGTGGGCGACCGGGAAGTTATAACCGCCCTCATAACTTTTACAGCACTGTATTCATACTCAATTTCCTTCTTCAATTCCTATTATTCCACTTATTTCGACTTTGAACTACAAACTTCCACCTCAAGTGTCACCATGGTCATCGATTCTAGTGCGCGAAACACTGTTCCAGGTCTACTGAAACCTCGCTCCAAACTACACATTGGAACCTATTGATTACATCCTTAAACACGATGAAGTGGTATCAAGAGCTTAATCCTTAAAAAAGAACTGCAAACTATAATTTTATTCATCAACTTTCTGGTTAAAATATTTCAATTTATCCCAGAAAATGGTTGCTACCAGAATATTTGCAGAACGGCATTTGACAAAATTCGAAACGGAACCAACTATTTAAACACTTACGTATCATCTAGTGCAGTTGAGAAAAACGATAACTTTAAAGTGAAAGGCTTTGGTTGACAGAATTGATTATATTTCTGCTGTACAGTTACTGAACCTCTGATGGGTTGTGGTGAGCGTTACAAATACGCATGGATTAATGACCGGAATTAATGTGAGTTAAGTACATCTAGCTGGCAAGTTTTAAATAAGATGTAACACTTGTCTTCAATCTTACTGATAGTCCTTATCAAATACTATTATAATAGACAGAACAAGACTACAGTGAAGTCACTAAAGTACAGATATTAGAACAGCTTACAGTTTTTAGAATCGATAAAATCAATGACTAGATGACCCTCAATAAAACAGTTTATTTAAAAATTACTAGATTTCTCTCTACCAATTATTAAACTATCCACACCACCTATTTTTTATTACCTGACGTGAGAAATATTTTATGGCGACAAATGGGTATACTACTGAATGATTATATGTGCAGTCTAAAAGGAATGAATGGTCATAAAACCACAGATCTATGGTATATTTCAATAGTTTATTAGTGATCAAAGGGGGAAGAACATTTACTCTATTCATGCTTGATGGTACATTCCATGCTCCTGAATCCTACTGTGGTTAGTGATAGTTAAATAATACTCTGGTAAGACTTCTGTGATTTTAAAACGACATATATAGCACTCTTATTGCATTAAATCTTATCAGTCATGCCTCAAAATCATAAAACGGTTCACCAATGTTGTACTCGGATACAGATGAACAAATAGATGTCACAATGTAACAATAAATATGATAATTTAGCGGAAGTAACTCATGCTTTCTAACTTGGTCATTTGTTTTCTGCCTGAACATTTATTTAAGAAATCAAGTCATTCAAATATTTTACTAGCAATCGAAACATAAATCAAATGAATGTGTAAGAAAATCAGGGTTTGAATGTCAGATCAAAACTGAGTAGTTACATCTTACCTGGGATATCCATAGGATCTACAATACCTGTTTGAGCAAAAGTATCTGCTTTCCCGTGTTCAAAATAAAATTCCATTAATGCATCTTTATCCCATTTAAAATGAGCAAGCAATAGTCGTAAATAAGTCGGAGGAATCTGAATTATTTGTTCAACTTCTTTGGTAATATCAGACATCAACTGTGATAATTGGTTGGGATGTAATATCTAGAAATAGTTGGATAAGATTAGTAAAATGACAGTAAACTTTCTAGTAATATTTGTAATGGACGAAACGGCTTAAGGAATGCATAATTTATCTTTTAAAAAGAAAGGACATCTATGAAATTGACACCATTGAAATGAACCAAGCTTAAAGACAGTCATTGCTTTATTCAAGGAATACTGATTGTCAAAATAACTTCGTTCACGTAAAGAAAGTACATATACACAATATGTCATCAGGTAGTCGTCTATCCTATATGTTGATTGAAGAGTTTTGATTGTTTTTTGCCAAAATACTGATGACTGAATTCGGCGTTTGACATTACAGACTGATGGTTTTAACATTCGACCATCTATACTAAAAGAAAAGAATTGGAAGTACGTATTGAAGACAAATGTACAATTCTAGTGACTCATAATGATATTCACTTCCATACCTGATTATGTTATCTGGTATGTAGCCTATGTCTAATATTGTGATTGAAAATGTATTGTGTAAGAAATAGCTAATATTTTTGTAATGGTCAGTTGTTTAACGATATTGATCGAATCGGAGTTTAAGAGCTACGTTCTGTGATTAATCTTGTCAACGTAATGAACTCGGTCAAACAACTAGTCATATATTCTTTCAGCAATCTATTAATCAATAGCCAAATAGTAAAAGCATCACACCTGTAAGAATCTTTTGATACAGGCCTCAAGATTTAACAGTGATAACTTTACCTATCACAGTAAGCTGAGATAAAACTCACACAGGAATAACGAGAATCTTGACAGTTTATTATTCAATAGAGAATGTAGCTAACTTGCTTAAGAACTCCACATTTAAACGGCAGGGTATATATTTAAATAGTTTCATATATTGAGGTCCTCGTATTCGAATGATATTACCAGATCTCACATAAAAAACATGATTTAGGATATGGTGGTCAAGATGCACTTGGATAAGCTGTCTTTTAATCGATGGCCTAAAGTACTATGGGGGAATCCTATGAGTCCCTATAGGTCTAAAAGACTTTGAAAGAAGAAGGGATTTATGGGCTGAAACTATTTGATCATAGGAACGCTCGGACTTTTACTCGTTTTGTAAGATGATATAATAGCCAATCGTGGTATTAAGCTCATAGTGTTGAGCAAAAGTTGTAAGTAGGTTAAAAAATGGACGGTTTTGGCAACGGAGGCGACGAGGACATATATTACAGGTACACTGACGCTGCATTCATTAGTATACTATATTGGTTTGGTTAGAAGTTTAAAATTTAAGAACAAGAAACGACTAGAGCAAGGCATATCCTCAACTTTTTGTCTCTGATGTACAGTAAGGTACATGTTTATTGATCCCCATTCACGAGATAATCGTAATCTGCGGTTGAACATCGTAGTTGTCTAAAATCAGTCTTAGGGAAACATGTACAATGACCTATTATCTTCCTCTGAAGCTTGGGATTATTTCATACCTTTTATCTTCCAAATTCATTCGTTGTTTTTAGACTAAATTTCTTGGTTTTTTCTTCCATTACTGCTGGATATGTTTTTAATCATTTGCTTCTTAATTTGTCGATTCCATTTCATTGTATTGATGTGAAGCGCCCCCAAATGCCCTGATACGGCCGAGAGTGGGGAGAGTCCGCTCTCCCTCTCGAAATGCTCTCACATGGCCACGCGAATATATAGCCTCTGCCAGGGAAGTCCTACTCACTGCCTTCTCGTGGCAGGGGTGTTGTTTACGAAATTGAGAGAACGAAAAGCGAATGTCCAGAGCTTTAACAGGGTTGGTGGATGTGGAGTGTCCACCTAGGAGAGTTGGAAAACCCTGATTCCAAATCAATGGTGCACATGAGCTCCAGGATCCTGAGGGAACAAATGGCGTATGAATCAATCGTTGGTCACCGGCTACCATGGGACTGCATCTACTCACGATGCTCCACTGCCTTGTGGACTGGACCTTCAGGTCAAAGGCTCGGGGTGTGGCCCCCTAAGAAAACCACCTGCTTCAGTCTGGGCACCTGAGCAGTATCACAGCCCTCACACAAATCAAATGAGATTTGTGCGGCGCATATTCATCTGGTGCTTCCTTGTACCAATATTTGTGTTTTAATAAATAAATAAAATAATGAAGTGTATTAAATTGGAACGATACATGTGTATCACCTACGGTTATTACTATCACAAATAAGATGATTTCATTATGTAATTCGTTTCATTTTATTTTAATTTGTACTAGCGCTTTGTGTGTAAACAAATATAATACTAAAATTTTACTTGAAGCAAACAAGTCCTTTACATTTACCTCATATTCTAGTGAATCCTCTTCACGCGACTCGGTAGTGGTATATGGAACATCTAACAAATTCACAAGTTCATCGTTTTCACCTGAATGTACTGAATCATCTAATGATATATCAGAATCATTGAGTTCTTCATCCATCAGCTAGGTAAATAAAAGAAACTG
Source organism: Schistosoma mansoni (assembly GCF_000237925.1). NCBI lineage: Eukaryota > Metazoa > Platyhelminthes > Trematoda > Strigeidida > Schistosomatidae > Schistosoma > Schistosoma mansoni. The sequence goes on from NC_031502.1 coordinate 47,882,643, forward strand.
AAGTTAAAATACTACATGATCACGTCACGATTACCTTTTGACACATGGGATGAGACATTATTATTTAATTGTAAGAAATAAAAACATATTACTTTTATAGTTCTAAAGTTATGGATTTGTCTCAGTTTGTAGATGTGCCAGGTATTTGTGCAAGAAATGTGCAACAGGAATTATTAAAAACAAAAAAACAAATGGTTAGAATGAAAGACGGAAGGATGGTGATTAAGCAAACACTGATAAATGTTTTGCTTCTTTAAAAACAGCACAATGATTATAAGATGGTTAGTGACTCTTCGTGAGCAATATTGGCCAGATAGGATATTAACATGTGACTGGGGCGCTAGAGACATAATATTGAGTTGAAGTACAGATACCTTTCATTATCTTGCAGCAACGTGAGAGGAACCCTGAAATGAAGTTGTTAGTCCTTAGTAGAATAAAAATGGCAGCTAACGTGATTGAAAATTAACATAATAGATTTATTTATTTATTTAAACACATAAATATTGGTGCAAGGGGGCACCAGATATACATGCGCCACACAAAACAATGAAAATGGGAAGAGAAAGGGATAAGATGCATATAAAAAAAGGGTAATGGTGAGGGAAACTGAAATGTACAACCAGAAGAGCTCTCTCAGTTAAAGAGGTTATGACCACTCTTTATGAAGAAAGTAAAAGAAGGTTACAGCAGGATCGCCATTGGCTTCTATTCTGAGCCATATCTGATAACGTCTCTAGCCACTGTGTAGCACCATCTCTCGGACCCCAGCCAGGGAGTCATGAAAGACCAACAGAAGATAGCCCTTTGCAGCTTTCTTTCATGCCACGACACCATTTCTTACACTGACCTCTCCGCTTTTTCCAACCGGTCCCAGAGTCGGCAAATAATGCCCGACGTGGAAGTCTCTGGGACGACATTCGTAGAACATGGCCAAGCCACCGAAGTCGGTGTTTCAAGATGGTGACACCAATTGATTATCGTCTCTGCGACCGAACACACGATGCCGAACCTCTGCATTACTAACATGGTGTTGCCACCGGATGTCAGCAATCCTTCGGAGACAACGATGATCGAACACAGAGAGACGTCTAACATCCTCAACTCGGAGAGGCCAGGTTTCACAAGTATAGAGCAAAACTGCTCTCACCGACGCGTTGTAGATCCGACCTTTTACAGCCAGACTAACATCACGAAGGCGCCAAAGATGACCCAGATTAGCATAAGCCGCTCTGGCTTTCACTATACGTGCATCGATCTCATTACTCACGCCACCACCAGCACTTATGTAGCTACCTAGATACACGAACTTCTCAACTACTTCAATCTGCTCACCATCCAGGGTGAGTACAGGATGAGAATCCTGCCAGTCTTGTAGGAGTACTTTGCACTTGGAGGGTGCAAAGCACATGCCGTACCTGCGGACACTGATTGCCAACTGATTAAGTGCGGATTGCATGCCTTGGGCATTATCGCACAGTAAGACAATATCACCCGCATACTCAAGGCCGAGAAGTCGTTCTCCATGCAACATATCCACACCGCCATTACTTACATCCATCAGAGCTGTTTTCAGAATGTCATCGGTGGCAAAGTTGAAGAGGAATGGTGAGATTGGGTAACCCTGCCTAACCCCACTGCTTGAATGGAACATAATAAAACTCTGGTAAGTATTACTTAAAGAAGAATCATAGGTGAAATTTAGTTGAGCTTAGTTTGTTACCAAATACACGGTTAAAACAAGGAATATGAAGCATAGATTCAGAAGCTATCATGACAGCGGCCAACTTGAAATGGAGGAAAATAACATTTACTGATAGGGGGTCTACGGATTTTATTAAATATCACAGTTTAAGGATACTAGTTTAGCTCGTAAAAGCGATGCCCAAAGCACGGAAGCAAAATAATTTTCACTGACTAGTGAGATTAATGAATGCAAAAGTACATACAAAACAAGTTTGGAACATGGTAACGATATGCAAACCGACGTGACCAACCTAACTTCGGTTAGAAAAACTTAGCATACCAGTAAAACTGAGCAGATCATAAACAGCTTAGAAGCATGAATTGTAGTCGAAATGAAAATTGTAGTGACGGGGCTTTGTAAAAAATCCTATACTGCAGACGAATATCTCACTGTTAAGAAGATTTACGCTCACTTAGGAGTGGCATTCAGATATGAAAAAAGGGTTTATGTCCTTGTTTTGGGCGAATGTGTGAGGTTTAGTTGTACGGACTGCATGTTGGAAACGAAGCAGATACGGTTTGGAAAAGGGATATACGAATCAAAAACCCAGTACTTTACCCACCAAGCTACTCCTTAGCAACGCCATAACAGAAAAATTGATATGGGACATAACTTCAATTAAGCTCATCAATTAATATCTGGAATTAATTGCCAAAGCAATGACTACCAACAAAGATCCCTGGTATCCACACAAAAAGGTGTATTTTATCCCCATCTTAGGAAATACAAGGATTAAGGTATTTTCGGATTCATTGTCTATCTTTGTCGAAAAAAATTGATGCAGAATAACACCTTAACAATCTAAAAGTAATGTAAACGAAAGCACTATAATGTACTATTGCAATACCATATACTAAATAAAATGGCCTGACTAATTAAGGAGTAGTTTTTTCTCAGTGGTCGTAAATTGTTTCTACATCTTCCTGTGGGTCAAGAGCGATATATGGTAATGTTCACATTTTGAAAAAAAAACATTCGTGGGTTGTACGATAAATAGGGATTCATTATGGTCCGACCTGTTACATTTCCCCTCTTAATATACCAGTTACCAAAGCAACCACTTTTATGAGGGTGAAACTCAGAATACACCTATATGGTGAGAAACATAAAAGTTGGACAATTGCATTCAACAGTCCTACGACATGTCACAAGACTGTATGATCACAGCATTTAGATTCAGAAATAATAGGGTCACTCAGTGCACAGATTTACGCGTTGAAACTAGTGGCAAACTTAAAGTATGGAGGCTCATGATAATACAGGGGCAAGTGGACCAATGTGGTCGGAACCTGACACCTAGCTAGGAGTTATATGTTAAGACCAGTCTAGCCCTTCTGAATTTAGGATGGATCGTAGTTACCCTTATATCTAGTGGACGGAAGATAAATTGCCATAATGGAAGCTAAAGTTCTACTTACACGAATTGCAGGACTATTTTGACATTATAAATAGAACCACTAAGGTGTAAAAGATCACTGAAAATAGTCAAAAAGCTCAAGTAGGCAGTTTTATAGAATGTGAACTATGGAAACTATATGAAAACGGTCTTTAAGAGGATTGCTAAACAATTTTGGGAACCTTTTTACAAATTACAGACGGCGGATTAAATTTACCGGGATGGCAGCAACCCACAAATTTGAAAGTCACTGAAAGAAACAAAGAATATTCTCAGATTATGCTTCAGTGATGAGATATGAACTACCTGCACCCATTTTCAATAAGTAATAAAAAACAGGTGAGTCACTGGTAAACGTTTTGAATTTACCATGGTGTATATCCATGGTATGGTGTTTAATTTGTAACATTTGACCTCAGTTTAAAAGATTGAGTTGATGAAAGCCTACAACAAAATCCATGAGTTGTGAAAACATTCCTAAGAAGACAACCGTAATGTGTTTTTAACTTGTAGCAACCTCATGTAAAGACCCTTTGAACACATTATTCGGCTCTTTACAACTATAAATTTAGATGTTTTGCTTGTCTGTTCACGGATTCATCTGAAAAATTTTACACATTTTCTTTTAAGTTTGGTACCCATGAGATTGTCAGTTTGGTCCGTAGTTAGAATATGTATTTAATATAATCTTCCATGGAACCAATAATGTGTCGCGGATATCAAGTGTTCCACAACGCTGTTTTACGTAGCTTCTTTATATCAAAGGATCTCAAATCCAGTTAAACTGGAAACCGAGAACAAAGAGGTTCGAAGAAATATCGTGATAATTGTCATTGCGTCGGGATATTCATCATCCTAGCTGATTAGTTTCTGTGAATGGTGTGCACCAGAGGTTACATGGTGGTTGGAGGTGGTCAACAGGAAACCCTGGACCCGGATTTCGTGCTACTTGGCACTCGTCAGCAAGGTATACCTGTAATCTTGAGGGAACTGATGCTCCCTGGCGGATTCGATCCCGTGTCACTCAGCTTCACAGTCAGAGACGTTACCACTGAGCTATTCGGGCCGCGACCGACCTCCTGTAGGACTGAGATGTAATCACAATTGATTGATCACTGGGTGGCGATCAATCTCATGCGTGTCAGGCCCTTAGTGCTGATCGAATGCTATCGATCAAGTTGCGATGTGGCCACCAGTCTAGGTGGCTCAACACTGCGTGCACTACATATATTAAGGTAACATGGTGGTTGGAGGTGGTC